>NW_005842133.1:1978390-1983210 GCF_000455745.1 Alligator sinensis | reverse complement strand
CGAACGGCGGGACTACAAGTACCAGCGTGCCCCGCGCTTCCGGGGATAGAGTGGGGCAACTGCCCTTCCCAGCATGCAGTGTGGGAGGGCCGCCTGCCACGAGGACTACGAAGACCAGCATGCCATGGGCGCGCTTGAACGAGGCCATCGCCCTCACGCTGAAGCGTGGCCTGCTGGGAGTTGTAGTCTCGGTGTTGGGGCCGCTCAGCCCAGGATCGCCTTGCCTGGGTTTCCTGCTCCGCGGCAGCCCCCGCCACGTTCCCCTTGAAAGAGGGTGGGATGTCCCCCGGGGATGAGTCCGTGCACCACCCGCACCGCCCTGTCTCTGTCCAAGAACAGGGGAAGGGGACTCGCTCCTGTGCGGTGCAATGCAAAGGGCAGGACAGAGACGCCCCTTTACGCACTCTGCACGAGAGCCGAAATGTTTGCAATCAACATCCATGAACCTAGGACAGGTGGTGTCCTGCAGGGCCCGAGTTGAAAAAAAAAACAACGACAGAAATGAAAACACTTAAAGTGCCCGCTTCTCTTTCGATCGGGATTTTTCCTTTTGATGCCTTGACACTTTTCAGATCGTTTTATTTCGGGAGCAAAATCAGTTGCACTAGAAGTGGTCTAGCGGGAGTCTTCCCCCGCCCCCTTGTACTGTAGGTTTCCCCAGTCGAAAAGACATCCCCCCCTTTCTCCTCCGAGCTGATACTGTCTGATGCCACAGACAGACGTTACTCTTTCCAGTAGGACGCATTCAATCCGCTCCCTAAAAGCTGTACTCTGCTCGGCCCCTTGATGCCTGGGATGAGAGATGCTCCCCCCAGCAAGGACCCCCTTTAGTTTCCAAGGGTATTGATACCCGAAAGCTTGCAAACAAGAACTTTTGCAACTCTTTGAGTTGGTCTAATAAAAGAGATCAGATTTACCCCCAAAAAACTTTGCTTGCCTATGTCCTTACACCAGCACGGCTACAACCCTTCAAAGCTTTCCTTTCTCTCCTGCTCAAAGCTCCTCCTAACTGCTTTGCATAATCTCCTATCTCATTGGGTTCCACTAATGAGAACTACAAAGGACAATTAGCCTCCGAGAGAAGAGTCAAATTTGTTTTAATTGGGAATGAATTAAAAACGCCCGCTCTTAAAAGTAAGACGGGGCTGTTATGTAAAATAGTTTAATTACCCTAAGCCTTTACCCATTGCTTGCTTGTGGCTTAATCAGCACCGAGGAGCAAACGTTTCAGGATGGAAAGGGGAGGGGAGAGAGAAGGGCCAAAGGCTCCCTCTGCTCGCCTGGCGTCAAGGCTGCCCCCTTCTTCCCGGGGCAGAGGCTGCTCCCCGGAGGAGCAGCTGCACCCAGACACACAGCCTTGCTGATGCAAAGGTGCTGTATCACAACACGCAAACTGCTTGGCACCGGGCTATTTGCTATGTACACTAGCGAAAACTTCCTTTCGTTGTTCTCTGACCGCTTTAGAGTATTTGGGCTGATTTTAAAACGCGGTCAGTCCACAGAGACCTGGAATATTTTCAATAAAAGCAAGCCTCCAATTTTATTTTGCTTTACACTTGGCATCGTGCAATAGATCAGAGGAGTTGGGAAGGAGTGCGTCTGTGCACACACACGGGGGGGAGGGTCTGCATGCTAGAGCCGCGAGCAGAAAAAGATGGGCTTTACGGCAATTGCATCTGCATATCAACCACCTGCTTACGGTGTATTTTAGCAAGTCCTAATTTTAGATATTAATAATGTGAGAGGGCAAAATACATCGGAATTACGTAAGGAAAAAAAACAAGAGCAAGCCACAGAGTGCAAATTGGAAACACATGGCATATTTTTTTTCTGACGCCCCGATGCAAAACGAATAAAGCTTCAAATGCGTTTGAATGGTCCTAAAACAGAACACCCTTGAATTAGATTTTCACTTGAGCAATTAAAAATATTCACCAGAAGCGTTTCACTGCAGTTTGTTTAATTAGAGATTTCAGAATACTAAAAAAAGCGAGCTCCGGTGGGCTCAACATTTTAAAATAGCTTATTTTACAGGGCAGGAACCGATCAGAAATGCTGTATGTCCGAGGATGATACCACTATAGTTCTCGAGCTCTATGTTGTTTCAATCGTAACTATAAAGTCAGGTGAGTTACATTTCGTTATTGCTTCTTTAAATATCTTCCTCTATTAAGATCCGGCGTTAACCAAGGAACAGGTGGCTGTGATAAAACATGCAACGCTGCCTGCAATTTAAATAACACTTGAGGAAGTATTTACTTTTTGTTTAAACGATTCACTTCATCCTCTGTCTCGATCCGAGGCTGCAGGTGTTTCTAGTGCTGCGGAGAGATGCTGCTGAACGCTGAAATCAATCACAGCTCAGAATGTCACATTTCTATTAAAAGGAGCTGGCAAGCACTTTACATGTGATCCTGGCATTTAGGAGAATACACCGCCAACTATAAAAACAGCCCTCATTTCCGGAAACACTTCTCCGGGCCGATCGCTTAATAAAGAGCGTTCATCTTAATCCCAAATCAAGACGCCAAAGCTGCTGCGATCTAAACGCAATTGACATTTGCAAGGTTTTAGGATTGCAATCTACACTTCCTGTTCGTTATACCTGCGGGGAGAGAGAGAAAGAAATACTTCTGCACCTGCATCTTCCAGCTATGCTGGTCTAGTGAGAAGATAGGGATAAATATGATGTAGAAATATATCCTTTAACATTAGGCAAACAATGCTGAGTAGGGGTTGGGGGGACATATATGCCTCTAGATGCTCCGAATTAGCAGGTAAACCATTTTTGCAGTATTTCGACTCATTCCCCAAGCTAAAAGTCACTGGTGTTGATAACGGTGATGAAGTTTTCCTTGAGGAGTCTGTATAAAATCTGAGATAACTGATAATAATCATAAGTGCAGGGTTTACAGTAACTTGCGGAGATTTTATTTTCCCTGCTAACCCTATTTCTCTCTAGTCAACTGCCCAATTCACTCCACTTTGAGTGAGCCGATCATCCCAGCCCCGTTTTAACCAATGCCGAGGTCCTGTTGGATTGACTGGAGTGAAATGCCCCTGTCCGGGGGTGGCACCAGGCTGGTGGACCCGCTGCAGAGCGGATCGCACCCTCCTTCCAGGGCTCCGTGGAAGCGTCTTGTCTGAACAGAAGCACAGCCCTGGAGGTGTCTGTTCCTCTCCCCATCACAACCTCTGCCCTAGCTAAACCCGAGTCGCCCCCCGCCCCCCCAACCCAGTGTGCTTGGCTCATTGACCTCAAACAGGCAAGCGACTTGGCAAAAGTTACAAACGATGTTTAAAATGTTTTATTTCCTTTAAAAATATTTACAGATTTGAAATAGTTTTTTTTAATTATTATTATTATTATTATTATTATTTTATTTTCAAGGGAGGGAAGAATATTAAGGAAAGGAGACAGGAAGTGGATGATACAATTGCGGAGTCAAAGAACCAAGCTCCCTGTGGGTTTTTCGTTTCCTACCTGCGAGTGCAGACAGAGACATGATTAAAATGCGCGGTTAAAGTCCCGTGGAGCTCGGAAAGTCTGGGATGTCTGCCGGGCTAGTGCGTGGCGATCGGATACAAAAACTCTCTATGCCAGCCTAGAAAATAAAGAAACCGGGAGGAGCCCATAAATAAAAAAATAATGCATACACACGGTGTATTTCTTAACATGGGAAGAAGCACGTTTGCTTTCGTATGAGAACAGACGGGTGAGCTCTAGGAAAGGTCGTGCCGGCTATCTGAACGCTATACAGAGAGGGAGCCGGGGCCATCGGCTGCTAGAGTCAGTAGTCGATCTTGTTGTAGAGGTTATAGAGAGGTAAGGCCGAGAGGTTGCTGCCTGGGTAGTACAAAGGGGCTGGGAAGGCGATGGACCTGGGGACCGGCACTCTCAGGGGGGAATTGTCTCTGAAAACCAGGGGCATCCCCACGAGAGTCTGGGCCGAGGCGTGGGCCATGTTGGCCGCCTCCAGCTCTGCCGAGAGCTGCCTTTTCCATTTGTTCCTGCGGTTCTGGAACCAGGTTTTCACCTGGGTCTCTGTTAGCTGCAGGCTGGAGGCCAAGCAGGCCCGCTCCGAGCTGCTCAGGTAGCGCTTCATGTCGAAGGTGGACTCCAGCTGGTACACTTGGCTCCGGGAGAAAACCGTGCGAGTCTTCTTTTTGGCTGAATTAGCCTGCCTGTCCCCTCCGTCCCTTTGCCTGTCCCCGGAGGGGGAGCTGGGGGCGAAGTGTTTCTCCTTCTCCTCCTTAAAGTCCTGTTGGGCTGGAGAGAGGAACGGCGTCCTCTCCGTGCTGACCGTCACGGCCGCTCCGCTGCCCTTCGGGTTGCCTTGAACAGAACAAACAGAGATTTCACATCAGACCCCTCCGGCACCGGTGTGCAGCGATCCAGACCCTCTTTCTTGCTCCGGGGAAGGCAGATGAACACCAAGGTGGGGCTGCGAGGAGGGGGGTGTTGTTTTTGGGGTTTTTTTTTTTTAAAGGGGTTTGTTTTCTACAGGAGAAGCGCTGGCGGATCTTACTTTATAGCACAGCCCGTTTATTCAGAAAGAAAGCTACGACCCAGCTTTTCTCCCCCCTTCCCCGAGCCCTGGAAATTAGAACAAGCTCAGGAAGCCACAGTTATCAATCATATTCAACGGGTAATCGTTGGCGGGGGAGAGGAAGGAAAATGCAAGCCTAAAGACCCAGGCGTTGCCATTCCCTTTGTGCCAAATTCAGCCAAGAACCGGCACCAGCTCGTTTGGGCCGAAAACAAGGGGAAGGGGCAATGAAACCAGCCCAGCACCCCCCCCCCCACGGCTCGGGGGGGG
>NW_005842133.1:1974286-1978241 GCF_000455745.1 Alligator sinensis | reverse complement strand
ATGAAACCACTCGGGCACGATCTGCTCCCGGGGACTGGCCACCAAAGCCGCTGCTCTTCCCTCGCCTTAGAAACGTCTCCGAGCTGATCCAATATCTCTCGCTCGAGAGGCAATTGAAGGGGTTTCAAGCCCCGGCCCATGCGAGAGCTCGGCTTAAGTAGGAGCATGGAGAGCCTTAGCGCAGGCTGTTAGCATGATCCCCGGATCCTGCAGAGGTAAGTTGGTCCAGTACTTACTGAGACACGTGAAACTGATGGGCTGGTGTTTGTGGCACGTTTCTTTGGGGCCAGGCGACTCGGGACAGAAGCAGCCGTGATGCTTCCAGCCTTCCTCCGGCTCCTCTTCCTCGGAGGACACGGACAGACTTCTCTTCCTGCCGGGCCAGGCTGCGGCTGCCTTTGAACCGGGCTCCCTGCCCCCTTCCGAGGTGCCGCTGCCCAGGATGGACTGGATGGTGAAACTGGAGATCGGAGCGGCCGCGGGGCAACACTTGCTCGGGTCTTCTTTGTTGCTCATCCTGGGTTCATAAGAAATAAGAGGAAGAAAGCTCTCCCTTTAGAGACCCTCTGGGGGAAGGGGGGTGTGAGCGTGTGTGCGGCGGAGGGGTGGGGGCTTGGGTTTCTTGTCGGGTGTTTTGGGTTTTGTTTTGGCGTGTGTTTTTGGCGTGCCTTTGCAGGTTTTCCCTGAGCTTGCCCAGCCTGAATGCATGCTCCCTTCTCTCTCAGATCTCTATTGATCTCCCGGCGGCGGGGTGGCGTGGCTTCATTTGCATGGAGGTTACATCTGCCAGGGCCAATCACAGCCTGCCGGCAGCCCCGGAAAGTTTCAAAATTGCAGGACCCCGCAAGGCCGCTGCCTGCGGCGCCGGGGGTGGGGGCTCGCGGGAGCCCGCGGACGGGGGTCGCGGGCAGACCCGGCCTGGGAGCGGGGCAAGAGGGATGCTCCGCCACCACCTCGCCTGGGTGGAAACCGGATGAACTGACGTGATCTGAAGCTCTTATTTTAAACCGTGCGGATGGGCGTGTTGAATAAACGCAGTGTGCACATCCCTGGGTCTTTGCCCCTTTTGTACCTCCAACCTATCCCCCCCTCCACCGGAGATATTTGAATAGAAAGATTTCCAGCGGGGGGGGGTTATGCTGCTGATGGGAAACGTTCACTCCTACGTGCGCTCACGCCTCTTTTCCCCCGATGAGAGGGAAAATGCTTTCGTGCATTTCCAGGCAAACTTTCCCGGACAATCCCGACCCCAGGGCTGTCCCATCCTCGCCGTTCCCCATAGCTCGCTACGGTGGGTTTCAAAACAGGCGCAACTATGAGCTGGAGGGGAGGGAGGCGGGGTGGGTAATAATTTGCAGCGACTTCAAGTGAAAACAGGCAGATCATATCTCCGGAACAAAGTGGGTTCTGGGCAAGAAGTTGAAAAGAGTGGTTTGATGAATCCGTTTTGTAACCCTCACTCCAGCCCAAAAGAAAGGTGACTGAGACGAGAAAACAACTGCTTAGTGATTCCCCATCAACGTCCTAATTAATAGCGGGTCGTTTCACCTGGGCACCAAATAATTCCTTGTCTAACAGTATCCATCCAGGGACCGAAAAGGCCTCGTGAAGGAATTAATCCCATCCCCATTTTAGCTGCTGGTTTTCAAGGCACTGAGCGAGCCCAGAGTCTCCCGAGTAACACTGGATCCGGGGGCTGAATCTTTATCTCTGCAAAGCCAGGGCTGCTGCTCGTCCAGGGGCTGGGAGGCTGCAGGAGGGATGAAAAGCCTCCATGGATTCAAGTTGTCTGGCGCCAGGAAGCCTGGGCACAGCCCCGTCACTGAGGTCCCAGCCATAGGAGGCAATCCAGGTTGGGAAGTGTATGACCGACCCCCAAATGATGCAGGCTTGCCCCTAACTTGCCCCATAGGAAATCAGACATCTTTACGGTGTAAGGGATGAACATCTATTTTTAAATCCCTGCCTGTAGGGCATTTCAACTGAGATTTCCAGAATCCTCTGCAATCACTGTGCACCCCACGATCGCTTCCCTTCCTCTGGGGTTGTCCATTCTTCATCCAGGACATGCAACGCGAAAGGAAAACTACTGCTTGCAAAGTCTTCCAAAAGTTTCCTGTAGAGGAACATCACAATCGCGATCCCCTTGCCCCTTCGCCCCATGCCAGGTGTCCTAGGGACCGGAGAAGGGGGCGGAAGAAGGGGTCGGTCTCATTTTTGCTGATGGTCCCTTACGCGCCTGGTGGCCGGCGGAGCTGAAGCAGGATGAGACCCGGAGCTGGGGCAGATCCGCAGCGAGCGGAAAGCCCCATCCATTCACCAGGGGTTTAATGAAGGCCTCTGTTTCAGGATTTACACAAGTGCCCTGTGTGCACTACGACACCTGTTCAGAATTTGCTTTATCCAACGATGCAGAGCAGCCTGCAAACGACCACGGGCTGGGACTTGAAAACTAAACAAAAAGCTCCCCCAAACTTGGACAAAGAATCGGAAGGGAACTACATGCGATGCCCTTCACTCAAACAAGGGGCCTAGATATTGTCACCGCTCGTCTTTTCAAGGCCTACTTGCTTCTGAACTTGCCATCTCCCAGTGCTCTCCCAGTCCCAGTGCTCAGTGCGTGGGTCGCGCGGGCAGCACAGGGCGACCCCAGGGATCATTCGGAAGCGATCAGGCTGCGGTGCGATCCCGGGGAAGTGCTGAGCAACCCCCGAGCCCTGGAGGACACCTTTCAGGAGTAGGGCTGAGCTACCCCAGTACAAAGCAAAGCTAGCCCGCGGGTGGCTGACGAGCCTGACCCCCCCAGTGCTGCGGATCTCATTCGTTTTCGGGGGAAGGGATGAGCCTGCGATGGGGCTTCCAGCCCTCCCTCCCCTGACCGCATCTCCCCCAAGGCCATCGCCCCTCAGAAAAAGCCTCCCTGGTCCCACAGGACACGAGGCAGCTCCTGCCTCGACGTGCTGGTCTTGTTTCCGAGCAGCCCCTCTCCCAAATCATGATAACAGCAGGATCCAATGAGCGGGGGGAGGAGATGGAAATATACAAATCAATATAGACAAATGTCAAGACTTTTTTTAATGACATTTTCATTAACTCCAAGTCCCCCTCTTCTGCCCGGGATATTGAATAAAGTGCTCGGAATATAATTAGGCAGGGCGAGATGACGACTGTTACCCAGAGCAGCAGCGTCATCTCTTTAACTGCTTAACTACTTGATAGACTCGTTCCCGGGCTAATTGATAAGGCGAAGTGTCCCGGCCCCTCCTCTCCCGAGGAGGGGCAGGTGCTGGCCTCTTTCGCCGCATTTTCAGGGCTTTTTAACAGGGGCGCGCGCGACACATTACAAATGGTCAGCTTTAATCACGGTGTCAGCTCATTAACCCGGAAAGACCCCGCGCTGAAATACAATCTAAGAAATCCTCCTTCCCTCCCTCCCTCCCGCGGCCCGGGCCACGTGCCCGCCCCTTCGGGCCAAGTCCCCTCCGAGCCTCCCGGCGGGAAGGGCGCCACTCTCCTGGGTGAGGGGGGAAGGACAAGGGAGTGCGGAGGGGTGGATTTGGATTTGGAAGGGCCCTGGCCTGCCAGAGTCACGCCTGGACACTAGTCGTGAGATCTTGCAATGAGGGTCCCCAATTGCAACCCCCCTGCTTCCTTTCTCCAAGGGGGGAGGAAAAGGAGCAAGCGCAGCCCCGTCTGCGCAGTCCAGAGACCCGAGATCCCGCGGGGCCGGCTGCAGCCCTCCTCTTCTGGGCACGGGAGGATCTGGTAGGGCTGAGGGGGGACGAGGGCACCTGCTAGGGTTGCCCCATGACCACGGCCCCACTTCCCCTGGAGAAGGACGTCCCCCGTCGGCCGTGCTCCCTCCTGCCAGGACCCCTTAGCAGCGCCACGACCCTCCCAGCTACTGCCTCGGGGGGGGGGGCAGATGTTGCCTTCCCCACCACCCCGCTTTCCC
>NW_005842133.1:1968715-1974260 GCF_000455745.1 Alligator sinensis | reverse complement strand
GGGGGGGGGGGGGGGGGCAGATGTTGCCTTCCCCAGCACCCAGCTTTCACCCCACACACTGGCATAGTTTAAAAAAAAAAAGGTAAAAACCTGCTGGGCTGTTTCCCTTGAAGCCCCCCGTTCATTCAGACCCAGTGAATGGCACAGTTGGCCATTGCTTTTATTTTGCAAGGGACTGTTGTTCCCCCGGATCTTTGCAGAGAGAGGGGAGAAGAGCTGCTCCCCCGTCCCTTCTCCAAAGCCAGCCAGCCCCACGGCGAGCAGAGACGAGAGCATCCGGCAGCATCGCAACCCCGCCGGGGAGAACAGGGCGGGCCAGGCGGCGGCCCCATTGTTCTTCCCGGGGGCGGAGGAGCCCACTGCGCTGTTATTTCAAAGCCCACGTTTAAGCGAGGCATATGCTCGCGCAGGGCAGAGTCCTCTGTGAAATGGTGATATATTGGGACTCCTGGCTGGAGCAGAGTTGGAGCAGAATTTACAACCGATGCAGACAGGGCGTGAAATCTGCCCTGTCATAGCTAAATGGGCAGATTTTATACACCCATTTCAGTCGAAACTTGTTAAATGACCACATCTGTCAGGAGAAAGATAAGCTAAAAATGCTCTTTTTTGGGGGGGGGGGGTTCCTTCTCACTTCCGGAATTAATAACCAACGCCAACCTTTATTTTATTTTATTTTTTGCAGGGGGAAGAGGGGGAGAGTAATTCCGAGTGCACCATATTACCCATGTAGATCGTCCCTGGGAGTGGGTTTTATTTTGGTACTTCTCTTTCAGGTGGTGGAAGCATCCCAGCTATACTTTCATTACCATGCGATCAAATATTTAGCAGGGCAGAAGCCAGCGATTGTAGCAAGGAAATATGTGAAACAGAATCTCCTTTTCCCCGGTTATGCGTATTTAGATATTCGCGTTTCTAGGAAGGCAGCTCAGATCCTTACATGTATATGATCAAATGGCTACAGTAAGATGCACTTTTCCAAGACAGAAGGAACGCTTAAAGTTTAGATCTCCAGATTATTAGAATGCTCAATATTAAAGTGGCCCTGAGCAAGCTTTCAAGGGAGCCTAATAAAAATTGATCTCCACTGCTTTTGCAGCAGTTGGAAAATAGGGTTGTTGAGCGGCTGTAATATTGGGAGAAGGTTCCCTCTGAAATGACAGATGAAGTCATAAACAAGTTTGATCTTGGAATCAAGCTTCGATAAATATTAAACACAGTCCCCTTTACACGTGTGGATTATGATATATGGCGCGTCCAAACTTTAAAATAAGGAAATACCAGAGAAAATGATCTCAATAAATTTTCTAAGTATAAACGTTGATTATGTTTCGATTTTCATTCAAGAGCCTCTGCTGCTCGTTTTTTGGTGCAAATGACATCTCGCAATAGGCTTTTGGGGAAAAGAGTTCCCTATTTGAAAAAGAGAGCCCTAGAGGTGTACAATTTATGTAATCTGGGGCTGGAAAATGAATTGTGTAATTTATTGGAAAACAGAAAGTCATGAAGATTGGATCAGCATAGCCTATCCAAGGCCCCCTATCCATCAAGTTCCAATTAACAACCTAACCAGAGAGCTTTAATGTGTTTCCAATCTAGTGGCCTGATAGACTCATCAATTCCTCTGGGAGAAATTAAGAAAATCGACCGCCCCTTGGCGTTGTAGTGTCATTCCTTTCTGCAACTATATGTCAAATTAAAAACACAATTAAAATTTAAACTGTTTCAATCAGAGGGTGCCCTGCAACCTATGTTTCACTTAATAGAACTTTGATGAAAATCTGATGGTTCCACTCCATCATGAAAGCGAATAGAGCTTAGGAGAGCAAGAGATTCTTTATATTTATTTAAAATATTAGAGCTGAGGAGAAGCAAAGCAGGTGACCAAACCTTAGAGAAGCAGAGGGTTTTGTTTTGGTGGGATTTTTTTCATTCCTATCAAGCTGCCGCTTTCCGAGTCAGCGCGATCGCCAGGCTGATGGCACAGCATGGGCATCACGCGCGTGGGCACTGGCTAAAACAGAACCGTTCTGCTTTTGAGCGCTATGGAGATTAAAGAGGAGGAAGTGTAAATCAGAGTCGCGCTAAAAGAAGTGATGTTGGTCTGCAGGGAAACTTGCGATTGGTTGATTTGGACTTTGAAATATGCATGAGTGACTAGGAGCAGTCAGAAAGTGTAAGTTGAAGTCCCCCCCCCGCAAGACTTTGTCGCTTGCAGCCTGCAGTGTTGTAGCGCCAGGGAAGTGCCATTTTCGGAGAGCTACTGGGGCAAAACTCAGGGGGAGTTTTCTTGAGGTTTGGACGCATTATTTCCCCTCCCCTTTCTACTTGTTATTTATTTAAACATTTAAGACTCTTAGCTGGGTAATTTTCTGGCATAGGTGTACAAGACGGTGGTCAGGAACTGCGAGATAATGTTTAGCTATTGAATTTATTCACTAAAGGTTGGGAATATATCCCTGGGTAAGTGTTGAGTGGAGGATGCTTTTGTTGAACTAGTCAATATATTTCTTACACACACACAGGGAGAGAGAAACAAATAAGAATACATATAGTTTCCTTTTTCTTATCCCCCTCCCCGCCTAT
This sequence comes from Alligator sinensis, assembly GCF_000455745.1. Classification (NCBI taxonomy): domain Eukaryota; kingdom Metazoa; phylum Chordata; order Crocodylia; family Alligatoridae; genus Alligator; species Alligator sinensis. The sequence goes on along the minus strand of NW_005842133.1, from coordinate 1,971,674 downwards.
TTACACTCCTCCGATCTCTGATTATGTGAGTACGATAGAGAGGTTTGATTGCTATACTGGTAACATTGCCTTTTAAACCATGCATTGCATAAAACGCTATTGGTTTTAGGCATTATACAGATCCCGTGAAGGGATGCACTAGGGTGGGTGTTTGAAAGGGAGAACAGGACTAGAGAGACGTGGTCTGGTATGTGGGGATTTAGGTTATAACTTCGCCAAGGGCAGAGCTGATAGAAGAAATGCAGGAATTGTAATGAGCACATTAACTAAGGGCTCTAGCAGAAGCTACGGCCGACTCGGTAGATCTGAGCGATCACTAAGGGCTATTTCTTGGCAGGACACGGGGCTCCTGTCCTTTGCCGTCTGTCCTGTGCCCCCACGCAAGGCTCGCAAAGTTGCTAATCAGATGGGAGCCGAGGAAGGATAATTCGGCTGTTTGAGAACAAATCAAGGTCATCAGCGCTGACTAAAGAGCACATGAACAATAGATTCATTTGAAACAATATTTTACAGACGTTTGACGATCAATATGAACTGAAGCATTATGCTGTACCAATCTGTTAATGCTCTTAATGGTCTTCTCATTCCGTTTGCACACTATACCGAGTCGATAGAGTAAAGTGATGATTACAGGGACACTTGCAGCATATTTGAAAAACACGGATCCCCACCACTCTTTCAAAGCTGAATTGTTTCCTCTGAACCGAGAACAGATGCATTTGTTTGCACTCCTCTTCCCCTCGCATCTACTTCAGCTCTCTGACCTGGGCACGTTCACTGTATCCCCTTCATGGCATGCGTGCTTCAAGCAGAAAGCAACACTTCCAACTCCCATGCATTAGATCATTTCAAACCACAGGGTGCAGGGTAAAAAAACTACCAACCTCCCAAACTTCTTCACTAGGAGTCCACGGCGGCTGGGCGGTGGGCACTGATCAATCGCTGCCTCCACTGGGTCTAATCTCAACTTCAACCCTCCAGAGGCAAAACGCTTCTGAAGCCCCAAATCTGGTGGCCGGGAAGTTTATATCTTACTCTCTGCTGTTTGCTATACACAGCCAGCTTCTATTTACTACCAAATAAAAGAAACACATGTATGTTTTGAGTGCAAACATTGCAGCTAGTTCTGTTCAGCCAAGCTCAAAACAGAGGATAGGAAGAACTGTGCATTTCTTGAATGGCAAACAAAGGCACAGATTTTGCACAGCGCGGTTAAAGCAGTCAACAGAAGCGGTACTAGAGTTGCTACAGATTAAGACATGAAGCAACTTTCTCTGAATTGCATAAACCATGAGGCCAAACAGCCCTGCTTCTGACCAGCGGCCAGAGATGATTTTCCAGAACGCCAAGTGATTGCTTTAAATCTTTTGAAGTACCTTCCTTGATTGTGCTTCTCAGAAACTTTCTCCCCTTGCCAAACAAGGTGCTTCCTCTAAGAAACGTGGCCCTGCTTCGGAAACCTTGTTGCTCGCCTTTATCATCTGCAAAGCGGATCAGCTGAGGGTTTCACTGCTTTCATCAACTGCAAAGCAGATCAGCTGCGGGTTTCACTGAGGGCTTGTCAGCCACTCGGCCCCATCGGGAAATGCTATTTTAAGGAAACATTTTGGTCCCTTTCAGGTCATAGCGACCTTGGGGTAAATGGCCGTGGGTGCGTAAAAGTTAGTTTAAAACGACTGTCGTGTAAAAAAGTCCAACTAGCAAAGAGGGGTCAGAGCAGAAATGCCTCTTGGCATCTGCTGAGGGGCTCCGATGACAGGGCAAGCTGCTCGCCAGCAAGGTGCGCTGCTGGCATCTCATGGCGATGGAGTAGTTTGAAGGGGAAGAGTGTGGTCAGCCTGCCCCGGCCTGGGACCTGCCTCCGGCCCTATGGCTGGGTCTCAGCTGGTCTCTTTGGAGCACAGAGCAGGGAGGGGCACAGGAAATGAAGACTTTAGGGCTTAAAAACTAATTTCGGGATCTAAGGAGATCTCCCAGACTTTTTCTGGGAACCGTGTGCGTCCATTGATGGTGCCACGAGTCTGGAGACTGTTACCTAAAGAAAAGCGCTCTTTGTTTGCATCGGGACCTGGTGAGCCCCCAAGGGGTGAAGCCCTGGCGGGGAGAAATACCTGCCCCGAGGCCTCCTGCGATTTACTGCGGAGGATTTTCCACGCTCAGTCCCTGCCCCTCTGCGCTGGCGGCAGGGATGCTGCTGCCCCGCGGGGGGATACAGGCAGCAGGTGGCCCAGGAGGAGGCAGGGGACGAGCTGTGCTTGTAACAAACTGGTCGTTTCTCGACTCGGGAAAGCCCGAGTCAGTCAAGAACCGTTTTCTAGGCACTGACCACAAATAAAGAAGTATTTTCTTGGCGTTTGATAACATCGTGCCACCGCGCTGTACCGTCCAAGGCCATATTTGCTATTACAACATTATTTTTAATGGGCTGCCAGAGACTTGTCCCGAAGTTAGTATTGCAAACAGCAAAAGGCATCACTCTGTTTGTAGCCTACACAGGGCACAACATATTTTGACTCCGAATTTCTGTTTATTTTCCAGCCAGGACCCGCGCCAGGGGGTTTTAGCCCAAACGGAAAGAAAATAAAGGACTATCTCCTCGCAGCGGTAGTTTTGCGAAATCCTGCCTGTACATACACATTGATTCGGGGCAATTTTCTATAAACTGAGAACGATCCTATCGGTAAAAGCCGGGGAGGGAGGGGGGTCATAATAATAGCCAGCTGCCAGCCGAGAGCAGGGGAGGAACCTGAATCCTCGAAGGGGAACTTTTAGGGCAGTTGTTGAGGAGGGAAGGCCAGGCAGGACCTTCTGCCATCCGGGCACAAAGCGGCTGCTGAAGCGCTGCAGACCTGCCGGCATCGGGGCGATCACAGGCAGAGCCCGTCCCGAGCGGCCCCTGGCTCCAGCAAAGCTGCTGTGGCTGCAGCCGCCCGGGGGTCCGCCCCGCGGCCAGGCGGGG
>NW_005842133.1:1965582-1968563 GCF_000455745.1 Alligator sinensis | reverse complement strand
CGAGCCGGAGCTGCGCTCCTGGAGGCGGGCGACGCCGGGCCACCCCGTCCCTGGAGACCCGCACCCGGAGCGGGGCTGCCGGCGCCGGGAGAGCGAGTGCGCGCGTGTCCGTGGCTTCCAGGATGCAGGAGAGCCCGGACGCCCCGGCGCCTCTCCCGTGCCAGCTCAGGATCCCCGGAGGGGCGGCGGAAAAGCGGGTGGTGGTTGCGATCTGCTCTGCGAGGGGCGGATGGCAAAGCAGCAGCGGTCCAGGCCGAGTTACCTTCCCACTATAAAGGCAGCAGGAAAGCGGGAGCCCCTTGCTCCTAGCTCCCTTCTCCCACCCCAGGATCTCGGTCCCCGGGCAGCACCCGGCTTTGGCTCCCACGGGAAAACTTGTAATTTATTGAGCACTCCCCCCTCCCTTCCCCGCCCTCTGGGTACAACACTGCACTGGCCCATTGCATGTGCAAGTTTCCCCCAAGAGGAGTTTATACGTCCGGGATGCCCCGTGCAAGGCCGCTGGAAAGGGCTTGTTCGGCTTTCTAGGGGCCTTTCCAGCCCCTCTAGCACAGGCTCGCAGGGCCGGCAAGGCCAAGTCCAGGACAGCGCCGCTTCCTCCCACGTTTGCAGAGCCAGCCCTCCCCGCGGCCGCGGCCCGGGGATAAGCGAAGTGCTTGTTCGCTTGGGGGAACAATGCGCCTTCTGTCCCGGCAGGTCCTGGAAGCGGGGCCGGCGGGAGGGAACGTGTGCGCGCGTCTGACAATGGCCGGGGACATGGGAGGCTTCAGGACACCTGTTCCGTGGGGTTTCCCAAAGCCACGCTCACAAAACGATAAGGAACGGGTTTTATTTATTTGTTTCAACCACAACATTCAGTTATAACAATATTGGTTGTTCTAAAAATAGGACCAATCCCTGGCAGATGGGGGGTGGGAGGGAGAAAGAAAAAGAGAGAGAGACAGAGAGAGAGACAGAGATCCCCTTGGGATGACAGTCAACAATGTTCATACAACAGGTGAGCACAGGCAGAAAGGCAGAGAGAGGGGGGGGGGAGAGAGAAAGAGAATGGAGGTGGCCACTCAGCACTTGATTTCGGTCTATTAAAATCCACATACTCCATGGACTTTACAAGAAACTGTACATTATATCAAATAAATTAAAATTCTTCTAAGATTGATTGTCCTTCACTTAAAGCGCCCCGCACACCGACCCTCCTTGATTTATGTATATAGGCATGACTCGTGTTTGTGCCCCCGCCCTGCTCTTCTCACTTTCCTTCCCTTTTTTTTTAAATTTACTTCGTTTGTTCACTACATGAAGGAGCCCAGTTTTACAATGATTGAAAACAAACAAACAAACTAACTAACTAACCCCCCAAGAACCCTTCCTCCCCCTTCAACCAAAAGCAGCGCTCAGGAATATCCGTACAATATTGCACAGTTCAGAAGTACAATGGTTTTTTGTTTTTACAGAAGAAACCAGAAAGGGTACACTGGGGGCTTCTTTTCCAATAACGAGATACCTTTGCAAAGAAAAATCAAGCAAAGAAAATAATAATCCACGGTCTTAAAAAAAAAAAAGGATCTAAAGAAAGGATAATAAATAAAGGAGCACGTGAAGGGTGTATACATTTCACCGGTTACTTTTTGGCTGCATTTCTTGCTCAGTCCCATCTCAGGACCCTAAAAAGGTACAAAACCTGGAGGCGGGGGAGGGGGGAAGCGATGAGGCAGAAATTTGTACAAAGGGCTGGCGAGTGAACAGCCGAGGTTGGTGGAGTCTTTTAAGGTGTCCTACCATCGCCAGCACGAGCCGTGGGGAGAGAGGAGGAAAGTCAGAAAAGTCCCATTTGGCAGCAGGGACCCGCCATCGTTTATTCTCCCCCCCCCCGCTTTTTTTAAATTTTTTTATTTATTTTTTACAAAAATAAAACTAACGCCCCCAAAGCTTTTCTTCCCGGCTCCGGAAGGCGCCGCGCCCCCAGGATCCCCTCCGACTTCTTTCCACTCCCATCTCCATCACTTTTCTTTTATTTATTTATTTTTTCCTTCCCTCTTTTCTCTTCTTTTTTTTTTTTGCCGCCCTAAGACCAACCCGCACCATCATCAGCAGCATCATCAGCATCATGGAGAAGAATTAATTAATGTCAGAATAAAGAGAGCATCGACTACCTGGCGGGATGAGTTGCACGACTCAGTGGAGGGACTCACAAAACCAAATCAAATCACCGGTCACTGCCAGCTGCTCCGCGTCCTCGGGGCTGCTCTGCTGCCCTGCAGGGCTGGGGTGGGGAGGGGGAGGCCGCCCGCCGCGTGGCGGATGGGGTGGCTGCGGGGCGGGGGGCGTCCTCAGACCGGCCGCAGGAGCGGCACGGATGTGACCACGGGGTGGGAGTAGTAGACGGGGTGCGGGAAGGTGAGCAGGGGCTGGCTCACGGGCGCGCTGCCCGCCGCGCTGCCGGCCTCGGCGCCGGAGTTCTCGTGGTACAGGATGGGCACGCGGACGATGCGCTGCGCCGCGGCGTGGCTCAGGTTGGCCGCCTCCAGCTCGGCCGCCAGCTGCCGCTTCCACTTGTTCCGCCTGTTCTGGAACCAGATCTTGACCTGGGTCTCTGTGAGGTGCAGCGAGGCGGCCAGGCCGGCGCGCTCCGAGCTGCTCAGGTAGCGCTTCATGTCAAAGGTGGACTCGAGCTGGAAGACCTGGCTGCGGGAGAAGACGGTGCGCGTCTTCTTCTTGCGGCACGGCTTCTTCTCGGGGCTGCCCTCGCGCTTCTTCCACTCCTCGCCGCCGTCCTCCTTCTTGGGCTCCTCCGCGTCGCTCTCCTCCAGCACGATCTCGTCGGGGCTCTTCGAGTCCAGCTCCTTGTGCTCCGCGGCCGCCTTCAGCAGCGGCTCGGGCGAGTCCCGGTCCGTGCCCGAGGCGGGGGACGAGTCCCGCAGGAGCGACTTCTCTGCGGCTGCGGGGGCAGGAGCGGGGCAACAAAAGGAAGGGAGGGATGG
>NW_005842133.1:1964035-1964445 GCF_000455745.1 Alligator sinensis | reverse complement strand
GAGGTGACCGCCCTCGGCGGTGCCTCAGGACAGGAGTAGGAGGTGCGGCTCCAGCTGCGCCGCGGGGCACGAGCCCCCTCTGCCCCTTCGGGATCTTCTAGCACCGCGCGTGGGCCGAGGAGGCGGCCGCGCCCGTGCGGAGGCAGCGCGCGTCCAGCCCGGGGCCGGGCGGCTGCTCCCAGTGTCCTCCCCACGCTGGGGATGAGCCGGTGTCCGCAGAGCCCCGCTCTTCTCCTTCCCCAACAGCCTTAGTGCTCGCGGGCATCTAGGGGAGGCTTATGCGCCCCAACAGCGGTGCCACCCCCCCTTGCAAGCGATGTCACATGCGGCCTGCAGGGACACACGTTACACCCGGGACGCGCGCTGCTCCGAAGTAACCTCCCCTCCCCCGGGGGGGGGGCCGCGCACGC
>NW_005842133.1:1943821-1963995 GCF_000455745.1 Alligator sinensis | reverse complement strand
CCCCCCCAGACAGGCACCTGCGGTGCGCAGGCTTATTCCAATCCCGGGCTCGGTTTTCGAAAGTTTATCAGACTTTTAATCAAAAACTTAATGTGAAAATGCAGCCCTCGACCAGACCCTCCTCTTGTAGTCACGGACAGGTGGGTGCGGGAGCCTCCACATTTTCACTCTTCCCGGGACTGTGTCCCGAACAGGAACAACCCCCCTCCCCCCTCTTTAGGGTCTGTGTCTGGGTATTGTGCCCACGTACTTCTCATGCACACGCGCACACACACGGACACACACATCCCCCGTGTTCACATCGATGCTTTTGCAACAAGCTTTCACGCTCCCAGGAGCGGAGGCAGGGCCGGGAGGAGGCGGTTTATCCGGCCCCAAAGGGATGTTTTCCTCCCTCCCAGCGCCTGTGGCCCCAGCTCTAGAGTTGAGGCATGCAATGACCGGCTGCGAAGCGCACAAGCAGGCGCGGAGCTGCTCCGCGTGTCCCGTGGTTATTCGCAGGGTGCGGGAGCTGTAAAAGGCATCCCGCAACGACTGCAGCCCGGGACCAGGCAGGTCCCAAGGGGGAGGGCGCCGCTGGCCGAGTCCTGCCCCGCTCCCGACGCTTGTTTCTGGGGCTGGAGCAAGCAGCTGCGGGGCGGCTCCAGCGTGTTGGACGGCAGCGATGGCACTGGCTCCTTTGCTGTGCCTCCGCGGGTCCCGGGAGCTGCCGGGGCCCGTCCCACTAGGGCTGCGGCGCTGTCAAGCCCCGGCGCTCGTGTATTCCCCACGTGGGGGAAGAGCTCTGAGGCGGGACAAAACGTGCTAGTTGTCTGCACGAGTCACCTCCGTGTTCCCGTCACCTCGCACCTCATTCTCTCGCTTTAAATGACATTTCAGGTGCTTCGGCTGGGGTCGAAAAGTCACTTCTTTAAAATAAATAAATAAATTAAAAACAGCCTGGCAGCACAGCCCGGCCTCGGCTTGCCCCGCAATACCGCCAAGCTCGAGCGCGCGGCGCCCTCTGTCGGCATTCACCGTGTTTCTCGGCCCAGCACCTGGAGAGCGCACCCACATCACCACCGGGTTTAGGAGATCAGGAGCCAGAAAGACCCGTTCACACGACCATCTTAATCCTGCCTATCTAAAACCGGCACAAGGGTTGTGAGCAGGAAACAGGATAGTTGCAGTAGAGACTGAGCTATCTCCTTCAAGCTGTGTCCAACCCCCAACTCTCCCTATGGCTGAAGAAGGGTGCTTGTGCCCAAAAACTGGCAAAAAGCAATTTTCCCAACTATTTAGTTGGTCTAATTAAAGAAATCACATTTCCCAAAGAACCTTGTCTGCCAAGCCCCCAGAGAGATCTGCTAGAGAGCATCACTATACCAGAGGAAGCTGATTTCAGCCTAAGTCATTTGATCAAAAGAAGAAGACCTCGCTTTCAGGCGCATTGATATGTCTTCTTTTTAAAGAAACAAACAAAACCATATGCTTGAACAGGGTGAAATGAGTCGGGTAGGCATCTCCGTCCCTTTGTTAATAACTAGAGTCATCTTGGAAACATGTTACATTACAAAAAATACAGGCCTCGTAGATGGAGTGCCCAGCCTGCTGTGACACATCGGAATAGAAGTCAGATGTTCTTAAATTGGTTCATAATCTAAAAAAAAAAAAAAATCAAGGCTTTTCAAGAACCATCGTGTGCATTTCTGTGCAATTCTTTTGAAAAGCTTTAATGATACACAGCCATCAATGATTTATAACTCTGGAACAGGGAGTTCCATGGAGAAAATACATGATGCTCTTCAAGTGGGGAGGACTGGCATGGTATTTAGTTCTTTTGCAACAGGCATAAAATTGTGGAAATGCAGGTTGAGAAGTGGGGAATAAGTACAGAAATATACAGCCATACACGTAGGTTGGGGTAAGAAATATATAGGGAGATATGCATATATAGAATAAGCAGTAGCTATGTAGAGGGATACACTTCTTTGTAAAGTACATAAAGGAATACATTCTGCTTTACAATCTAAATGTGCAACAACGTTGTACAAGGATAAGGGAAGAGAAATAATTCATTTTAAAAGGAATTAAATAAAATTCTGCATCAATTTTGCCATTACATCTATCAATCTATCAATCCAGTGTAGGAGATCCCCATAGTATGCTTCTGCTCTTACTGACACATGCCTTGAAAACAGTAACCGTCCAGTTTGTGAGCTGCCAAGCAGCCAAGAAACTGACCACACCTTGTCTTAGAGCATCAAGATATTGTAGTGATAGAAACATTAAAAGTGATGCTAAATTAAAGCAGATGTTTAAAAATAGGAAAGATAGAGATAGGTTAGCTTTTGAGGAGTGCCTTTCCAGTGAATAAAGCAGCAGGACTTCTCACTTGACTTTCTCATCAAGAGGTATGGCAATGGTTTGCTGATGGGCCTGAGCTGAAGTCACTATTTAAGCTGCCAGAATCAGATTTTGGTCTCTGAATTTCCCATGGCACTTAGACATTAAATATTATCTGTATTTTCGGGTTGTGGCTGAAATAATTACATATATGGGAACATAGATATCCCCTCCTTGCGCTTTAGATTGCTACAACAATTTGGTGGTCAGATCAGAACTGAATCACTAATTGGGATTAGCCTCCCAAAGGAAAAAAAGATATAAAGCATTCAATCCATTGGACTCAAATGGGCTTCTGAAATTTGAAATAAATCTGCACTAGAATGTCTATTCCAGAAAGTGGGAAAGGGGCAGGAAGAGGAGAATCAATTTTTCAGCTGTTTACTTAGAAGTGGGATGGGGGGGGATGGGGGGGAGGATCAGCTCTGCATTTCATGTCTTAGAGGATGGGATTTCTTTCCCTTATTACATGCATTTTAAGATTTATTCTGTACAATTCCAAGCCTTCTTCTTCTGCTTGTGGAAAGTAAATGGAACGAATGCACTGAAACATCCTTATCCAATAGAGAGCTGTCCAGCAACGTGAGTTTTTAACATCTTTCTCTTGAATCACAAGTTTTAAGTCTGGCAGTCAGGGACTTCTTGAGGATTGGGGTCTATACATCTATGAATAGATGTACTTGTCAATGAATGTCATATATTCATTTGCAACAGATATATTCTTAAACATCCATTTTTCACTGTATATACCTTCTTCGGAACATGATCAACAATATAATGAATCAGAATAGGAACTGCTTATAAAGAGTGTTGCAATAAATATTGTTTAGGTATATTGTATTCCCGGGTTATATGACTGTAATAGTCATGATAAAGATATCAGAACTGAAAGCAAATCATATGCATCTATTTTAGAGTTTTGTACTGAGGCCTATCACATCTCTCTGAAAATCTTCCACATTAATTAACAATGAAGAATCTAGTGGAAACATATATTATATTTCCCAGTCACCTATGGAATAGATTTATAGCTGGGTGCCCAGATATTATTTTCCCAATTTAGAAATTCCTTTGCAGAGCTTAAAACTGGTAAGCCTGGATAGAAGTAACCAAAGAAATAGAAGGAGTTTCAGCACTTGGGTCTTAGAAATCTATAAAATTCTTCCATTACCAAGAGCATCTTTTTCACTTAACGGCAACTGGAAGAGAAACGGGGAGAAGGAGAGAGAAAAAAAATGTTGCCCTCATCACAACAGCTATAACCATTTCAGGGATTGGGAACTCATTTGGTATATGGTAGGCCCATATTCAAATCCCTGCTCTGTTGGAAGCCTCTTCACTGAAAGGCCCAAGTGTTGAGTCCTTAAAGAAGGTACCCCTTCAAAAAAGACCATATTAAATTTATCTATCTCCTCTTAGTCAAGTTTACTCTGTCATATCAGTTATCGCTTAATACTATTAGCTCTTCTATTTTCCATCGAGCCTTCTAGGGTAGAAGAGTGAGGAAAAAAACCCTGTTGGTGCATTATGAAAACCTCCATTTTACAATCCTTTTTACTCTTTCATAAGGAAAAGGGGGAAAAAAAGACAACAATTGTCCTCTTTTCATGCTTCTTATAACAAAGAACACACCATTATCATTTTTATCTCCTCCAGAGCAGTGTCTGAACTAGGGGCCAGATTCTCAGCTGGTGGCAATTGGCATAGCTACATGCCCTATTTGGTATGGCTGCAGATAGGTGATGCCTTTTATTTTTAGGAAGTTTGTGCATCTAGAAGTGCACTGATATAATTCTGGTTTAAACATATAATAATTATTTCATTAATGTTTCAATTCAGAATTAATTGGCTAATTTACACATGGATCAATTGTGTAAATGTGATGTTTGTGATAGGTACTTGATGTGATTTAAAGTAATTGTTTGTGTTTAGGGTTTGCCTTTCATTATATTGCAAAATAATTTATCTGATGATTTATCCCGTCTGAATACATGCTTTCTTTTTCGCAATTTTTTAAAATAAAGAAGCACATTTCTGTCAAGCTGTGGAGTATGCTTGTACTGTATGCTTCTAAGAGTAAATATTATATCATCTTTGCTCTATGATACACCAGTATAAACAGTACTGCTTTTATATATTGGCAATGTGCAGTAAAGTGCTCCTTTTCTGTGGCAAAAAGTAACATGCTTGAGTTTGGAGGTGTTATTCTGCCCAGATCTTTGTATCAGTCTCATCACTGACCTATCTTAATTTTTACCTACATTAAGAGATGTGACAAACATGTCATGTGTATTTCATTCCCTCTCTCTCAAGATCTCCACAGGGAAGAAACTGTGTGTTCGGTGAAGGCGCTGGGAGTATCTGTCTGATTTAAAAATATATAATCACAGTCAACAGTAACTTCTAAATAGGGTGACCATTCATCCTGGTTTGGCTGGGACACTCCAGGATCCCAGAGCTCTGCTCCAGCCAGTTGGTCAAAAGTCCTGGGCCAGAGTCTGGTGGGGAGGTGGAGCAGCATGGTTTCCAATCTACCCACCTGCAGCAACGATGCTTGCCTGGCTGCCCCCTGGTGCATCCTGCTGCTCCAGTTTCCTGCTAGACTCTGGCCTGGGACTTTTGGCCAACTGGCTGGGACCGGGCTATGGTAGCTAGGAGTGTCCTGGACATACTGGGATGTATGGTCACCCTACTTATAAAGAACACAAATCTTCATTTTGGTAGCATTAAATGCATGCCCCACCCATTGCAAGCACAGTAGTATAAGAAGGGCAAATTCTGGCTAATGGATGAAGCAAATCCTTTATCTTATACAGAGCATCAGGGGATCATTACTATTCATGCAGAATAGAAAGGAGAAAACCTTTCAGGGTTTCAACTGAATGTAAATTTCATGGCAATTCAAATTTACCTGTCTCAAAAAGGGGACGGACAGAATCATCTCTGCTGCCTTTAGAACCTGGGACTTTAGTCTACCTATATCCCAGGCCTAAAGCTTATACACCAAGCCATCACCTCCAGACTAATGTATGTGTCCTGAGAAAGCATCTCAGCTTATGCCAGCATCAGCAGTGGTAAAAGATGGAAGAAACAGACTTCTGTGTTGCCACAGAGAACTCATTTGCTAAAACACACTAGCATATTGGGAGCTTTTTAGGGACTTCTCATTTAACCCTTTCCAGAGGGAGAGTGGCATCCAGGCATTTTACTTAACTGGAAAAAGAATTGATATAATACACGCTCAACAATCTGTGTAGTCAAGACCCCGACAAACGTACATTACCTGTATTCAGCCCAATGAGAAGAGAATTGACCCAGTACCCAGTATATGTGCATAGAGAAGCTAAATTATTGGCAGTTTTAAGGGTTCCTAAATAATCATTGATTTCAAAGTTGTTATGGTCCATTGAATCAAAAATCAGTTTTTTAAAAAGACTCTCACATTAGATTTATATCATGCACCCTGGGAATTTCATAAAAACTGTAATGGATATCAGCTAAATGTTACACTTTCAGAAAAGATCCTGTGATAACACTTTTTTCCCCTTGAAACTTTGGGATAAAAGGACCCTAAATATAGTAACCACCCCTGCAAAAATAATTTCTGACTTTGCAAAACAAAACAATTGTATTTGCATAGCAACTTCTATGCAGGGAAGTCATTGGGCTTTACAGACATAAGGCCATTATCAAGCTGAAGTCATAGTGTGGGGAAAAACAACAACTCAGAGAATGGGATTTTACAAGCCCACCCCTATAACTAGTTTATAAATAGACTTCATTTGCTCATCTCATGCCTTATAACATACACTGCATATTTATATGGCACATATTGATTTTTGCACTTTGTACACAAACACACATACAATGTGTATATGATGAAACCGTCAATCTCTGTCTCTGACACATCATCACATATATATGTAAAAGATTTTTTTCATGTATTTTAATTTAACATTAGTACACCCTGGAAATTCCTTAACAGTAAACTCAAAATAAAGTCACAGGTCTGCCATAAGTCCACACAGGCTTGGAAATATAGAGCTAAAACTAACCAAGCAACTGAACAATCCTTAATTTCTCACCTCGTGTATGCTGGTCCCAGCAGTCTAGTAAGACTCTAAGGTAAATATTCACACATCTCCAATGCCTTTTTCACTGTATTACTCAAACATAACACTTAACGTTTGTTGCTAATATCTTACTCACAAGCTTTATTGCAAATAATCATCAGAGCAGTGCATTAAGAGAAAGGTTAGTTTTTTGGGCAGTGCCTTCATGTTGGGGATGGATATGATAAAGAAAAACCTTATACATCTCTGATTAGGAACCAGTTTTAACAAGACAAAAAGAAGGCACCGATTATTTAGTTACAGCATGGTACATTATTTTGTTGCTATGGCTGATTTTATAATTCATGTAAATTGATCAAGAATTGCAGAACCCTGCTCAACATTTCTGGATGTCATTGGTAATGTGCTTCACATTCATAAGCAAGTTTTTAAATAATAATATATTGATCAGAGTGTGTTGCTGCAGTATAATTCAGATAACATTATTGACAAGTAGTTCTGAATTTTCAGGTGACAAATATAAAGAATCAGTAAATCATGAGTAGAAAGTTTATGCAGTAATAGTTTGAAGGGAAACCTGAGCTGTGACTGTCTGAGGAATGGTCTGCCACCCAATTTGGTACATAAATAGTCAGCTAACTGACTTCTGCATTTTACAGGACAATAGCAAGCTTTTAGTAAAACAGGCTGCTCCCCCCGCTGAGCCAGACACTGCTATGTCTGCCTTAGGATTTGAACATGCACCATTGAAGTCAACTACAAACTCGCATTAGTTTTTGGTACAGAGAAACTGGTCCTCTTCTGTGCTGCCTCCTTGGCTGACAATTTCTCAGCCTTTCTGAAGAAACACATGTGAATGATGTATGCCTCACTTTCAGCACCTTGGACATGGGCGCTTCATCTCCAACCTCTCCTGCGTGCTTGAATTCACTCATACACATGTATGCAGTGGCAAAAACAAACTAGAGATCATTCATGGTATAAACTGCTAGTTCATCTTCAACACAAAATACATCCAATAACATATTTTTGGAACTGGAGGAAATTTAACACATAAATTCAACCCGGTATATACAACGGAGTAACACTTGTGTACTGGAGAGCAGAATTTTGTCCATGAGTTCATACTTTGCTGGCTTTGGGTCCAATACTATAATATTTATACTCACAGAGCAGTCATTGACTTCAACCGGAGTCAGGCATGTATAAACTTCATAATCACACGTCCTGAATATAAGAGAGCATTTCAAGAATTGCACTTGTGTTCCAAGAATTTCCTAAAGGAGACATGGAAAATGTTTCCCTTTCCCAGAGAGTTGGCTTACTGCCCTGTTTACTCTCCAGATGGCATTTTTTTTTACTTCTTAGAGAGATATATCAAAGTTTTTACAGCATGTGTAACTTCAAGGAGATGGAAAAGACATTGACAATATTAATTGTTTAATAAATACTGTCAGATAAGATATGCTTTTTATTTCCTTGGTTTAAGCCTTGTTATTGAAAAACCAATAACTTGCCATTTGTTTATACTTTTCTTGGCATACAAGCCAGATATATTATAGCAAGTGAAGCTAATAAAAGGTTACAGGCAGCATTCTTCTCACTCAACTTTCAGGCTTGGCCTCTTTTTCAAAAGAAAACTGTAATTTATTTTTAGAACATTATAACCATTTCATCGGGCTGTAAAAATGTAGAAAGCACCACTATTTACAAAGGACCAGACTGTAGCCATCCTTAATCCTGGGGCAAGCAGTTACTCACACAAATAATCCCATTGACTTCAGTGGGACTACTTGCATAAAACTAAGGTGATAGCCCTAAAAGATGCTCTATCTATTACAAATGAGTAGAGGAACAGGACATTAGCTAGCAGGTTATAAGGTATGTTCTCTTTGAACAAACCTTCCTTCAGATGCCAGTGCTGTTGAAGTCAAAGGACTTGTCATATAAACTGTACCATTCAAATCACTGGAGTTCCTTGTGGAATAAAGCTTATTCAGTGTGACTAAGTGTATCACAGCCTGACCCCAAAAAGTTGTGCATGACTCATCAACTGAAAGAAAGGAAACGTTGCTCAAAATCCAAGTTTTTCCCTTGATCAAAACTCTTTTGAAGTCAATGGGAATCTTTTCAATTATTACAGTGGGTGGTAAATCTGTCCCTTTGTGTACCAGCAATGGCAGGATATATCCTAAAGTTAAGTTCTCTTCCTTACAAGTGCTTCTCTCACAAATAAAGAGGCTCTAAAATCTATGATTCAACATAAGCTGCTTTTGCTCATTTGGTTTCACTTTTCAAAGTACTTTTGTAGGGCTCCATCTGGTGTTAAAAGTAAAAAAATACTACAGCTTGCATTATGCTTGCCAACATTTGAAATAATAGTTTCAACATTATCTTGCCCATTTCATATAATTTTATTACAATGGGAAAATATATGATGCTGTAAAAGTTGAGATCTTGAATGCACTAAAGGCAAGACAGGAAAAAAAAAGAAAGTTGTTGCTATTTAAAATTAATAGAAATAGGAGCAGGATTTATGAGCATCAATCAGGTAAAGCTAATTCCACTGCAGGCTTGCAAGATGACTGCAAGATGCACAGAAGTCCCAAAATTAAGCATAGAAAGAAGCACTTATTCCACATACAGAATATGTGCTGAATATCAACTTATGTCCTAATTCTACACACCCTTGTGCCTGGGCAGACACCTGTCACTGGAATGGGGCTCTGAGCCCTCAGAAGGCCTGCTCATGTAGAATACCTTGCAGAATGACAATCTAAGGGTAAAATTCATTGCTGTGCAGAGGACCCACACAAAGGCATCAGCTAATGAGCCTCTTTTTACTTGCTTCTTGATCAGGAGCTGAGGAAGGTCAACCAGAGTTTTACTATCTTGACTAGAGGCTGGGCTTTTTGTGGGTGGCATGTTTTACTGGACCTACTGCATAGTTGGGCTAGACTTAGACAAGCTTTTGAACACACAACATTGTTCGTTGAGTGTGAAGGGAGAAGCGGGCACAGGGATGATTAAAAAGAGGGTCTTGTCAGTTTACTTTATCCATTCACTGTTGCTTTAATTGCTTTTAGAGTAAATCAGACACATTTACTTAATATGTATTGTGTTCAGTTATTTTCTAGGATATGTTGCAGAAGAACCGAGAATAGCTTAATGATGGTTTGGCTGCCCTGAGGCCTCCTGAGATGTATGAAAAGGGTGAAGAGGAAAAACACTAGAGATGAGGGTAGCAATTGAGGCAAAAGTACAACAGGTTTCAAAACTACCTGGCAATCTGATTATCCTGCTTCCAACTCCCATGCAATATGAGCATGATCTGTATACCTTGCAGACTGATTAGGCCTGGTTTTCAGTCTGTCTTTGCTAAACCCCAGAACTTTGGAAAAATCAGTCTCATTATCTGATGTACATTGACAGCTGTGCCTTTGGAAATTCAGGTCTGATATAATAGGATCACAGAAAAGTAGGATTGGATGGGACGTCGCAAGGTCATCTAGTCCAGCCTCTGCTCAAGGCAGGATCTTCCCTGACTAAACCATCCCAGACAAATGCCTGTCAAACTGCTCATGGAGATTTCCAAGGGTGGAGATTCCATATTTTGTCTAGGTAGCCTGTTTCAATGCTTGACCCCCACCCCATAGTCAGAAAGTTCCTCCTAATCTCCAATCTAAATTTCTCTTGCTGCAACTTGAGGCCCTTGCTTCTAATCATGCTTCCACAGCCTCAGAGAAAAGCTTATTTCCATCCTACATCAAACAGGTACTACCTTTGTAGCATCACTATTAGGAAGAAGATTAAAAAGACCCAACAAACTTCAATGGGTTCAATAGTTCATAAAGGGATAGCGGATATGGCCATCCAAAAACAATGCATTCTGTAGTCTTTTCTACCTTACTCCCAATAATGGGGAAAAAAACACCATTAAAACAACTGACATCAGCTCATATATACCCATGATAATGGAAGGCTTGTATATAATATGCCAGTGAGAATTCCTTTTTATCTGTCAGCGTAGAGACAAATATTGACAAATAGAGATCCCATTGTAAAAGCATTTATCTTATCAGTCATATTCTAGGGAAAACAAATGTATGCAATTAATTACAAGCCTAATACTGCAATAGCACTTGCTAATCACCACAACTGCAGAAAGTTTTAACTGGTTAAATCTAATCTAAAATACCTAAACACAATTCTATTTACCTGGGACATATTTGTTTGCCTTTCCTCCCTGCCACCAATTTAAATGACTCAGAATTAACTGACAGCCTCTCCCATTCATGGTATCTCCATGCCCATCCTCCCACTGAGGCTGCAATTTTAATTTTGCACTATTACATTTTCATGGTGGCAGATTGTTATGTCAGTCAGCAGGATTATGAGTCATCATGTACTGTAGGAAGTAATGATAATCCAAAAAAGCAAATGGAGATGGGTAGTGAAGGAGAAATCACTTATGCAAATAGAAATATTTTCAATAATGATCAACAGTGTGAGAAGGAATATAGAAAAATTACATTATACAGATGAGCCTCGTTTTTAAAATATTCCCTAAGTGCTCGAGATCTTCCCATCCTCATTTTTTCCCTTTAAACTCTGTCATTTGTACAGCCTATTAACCTTTAACTTTATGACAATCCCAACGTGAAATACTGGCAGCATTTAAGTCTGAGAATACTAGAGCCCTACCTTCTTGGTTAGCAACAGAGGTGAAGCACTTTCTTTTAAATCAGTCATTTTTAATATCAGTCATATACACACAGCATCAGGGAGACTATTTTTAGACTCACATGCTGATGTTATTTATAATAAATGTTATACTGATTCCAGCCATCTCCCTTCAGTAGAGTTAATACTTTCCCTCTGCCCCCCACTGTAACCTTATATTTCTATTTAAATATAATAAAGTAAATCAAATTAAATCACTTGCTTAATAAAACACCCTCTCTTTTTTTTCTTAAAAGATGACACATTATTACTTATTTGTATTACTCTGGAGCCTCCAATCAAGACCAGGCCCCCTTATGCCAGGAAGTATATGCACAGAGTAAGAAAACATCCTTGCTTTGAGTTTACAAGTTTACAAATACATGGGCAATAGAATCAAAGCATAGGGGAAAGCAAGAGAGGTAGTGACTTAGCCAAGGTCAGTGGAAGAGCCGGGAGTAAAACCTAGGTTGCTCCGGTATAAATCTAGTATCATATCCATTAGACTGCACTGTCTCATCTACTGATAATGCTTTAATGTGGCCTTAAGCAAAGAGGTTTCCCATCATAAAGCAAAGTAAGTAATTTTAAGAGCCTTTCCTATTAGGAAAGGATCTTAGTTGGAACAACAAAGTTCTGACCCAGATCTTAGTTATCTTGAGACTGAAGAATGCATAATCTCTCTGCCTTCTGCCACTCTACTACCTCCCAAATGTTTGTGTCTGGATCTAATCCTGAATTTCAGCCAAACTGACACAGTCAGATCTGTAGAGTCTGCACTCCAAATCTTGAAAACTAACATCTAGCATTTCCAACCACTCAAGTTGGTTCCACCCACTGGCCCTCCATGACAGCATCATAACTTGGGTAAACAGTTTGTGGCATATCAGATTGCAAATGCACTTTTCTTTCTTCAGCAGTTGGTGGGAATGGGATGATGCTTGGTCAAAGAACACACTTGAGTCGCCTGTTTTGAGACACTGCCAATTATAATTGCTGCAGAGAGCTTTGCTGATTATTACTAATCATAACAACTGTAGAGATTTCCCAGGGCTTAGTTCGTTCTTTATAAATCTGAAATAGGTATACACAGGTCTCCAGTCCCCATGTGCTATGGACATGTGTGGGAAAGCTATTGGATCCTTTTGATTCCATAAAAGCTAATGCCTTTATTCTAGAAACAGCCTGGTCTATGGAAAAAGGAGATGCTTCATCTCTCTTAGATCTCAACAAAGAAACTCTGAAGACAGCCTTCAAAATACCTGCTCTTATAGGAGTCACTGGGCCATTTAGTTGTAATTTAAACGAGAGCAAAATCTGCCTCTGAGCTAGAGCGATACTTTGCTCAACAGGTAACTTCTCAGTGCAAGGCTAGAAGAACTGAGTTTGTGTCCATCCTGCAGCTCTTAACCAGGAACAATTACCACTCAGTGTCAGTGCTGTCAAAGTAAAGAGCTGCCAGATAATATATTTCATTTTGTATAAAGTCTGCTCTCCTTTTGTTCCTGTCAACTTCTGCTACCTTTTGAGGAGCTAGTTGTTGGGCAGTGACATCATAACATTAACAGTGACTTCATGCAGGCCTCTGCCTCTTCCAGCCTTGACCTGGCCCTCAAACAATTTGTCCTCATGTAAAGAGTAGCCAAAAAATAAAGAACAGAAGAATAGACAAAAACTAAAGAATAATATCCTGTGGCACTGAGCATTGGGTGCCTGGAAGGTGCTGCAAGGTATGTGGCTGTTCACAAAGTTGGTGTTTGTCAGTGGGGAGGTTTACAAATTTGGCTAATTACTGAAGTAAGAAAATGATCAATCACTAAAGTAGTTAATATACCAATTTTGAATCACTTCAGTCCAGGTTGTGCCTTGCACTGCTCAATACAGAAGGGAGTAGGAGCACTGGAAGAGCCCCTTCCTCTGTGCAGCTGGGTACATGGCTTAGATACAACTGCCCTGGGAAGCATAGAGGCTGCTCATATATTAGTGCTGATGCTAATGGTAAAGGTAACTGCTGAGCAAAAAAGCCCTGCCTCCCTCTCTACTCCTCTCCTTCCAAGAGAGCTGGCTGGACTTGGAAGAGGAGCTTATGGTCCAGCCCAGCAGTGCCCAACCTGCAGCATGCATGAAAAAGTGGCACAGGCAGCTTCTCTATGTGGCACACAGCAGAACAGGGAGAAGACAAGCAGCACAGCAGACAAGGAAGGAAGCAGAAAGCAGAGCAGCACATCTGGCAGGGGGGTCAGAGAGATGCTTGAGGACAGTGCAAGGTTAGGCTGTGGCATGCCTGTCCTAAAAAAGGATGCTCCTCACTGGTCCAGCTTATGGTGTTTTCTCTTTTACTGATTGCTAATGCTGCTCACCCCTTCCACACACCTCCAAATTAAAAATAAAGAATCAAACCCTTCACTTTAGCTGAGGATTATGCTTTTATCTATTTGAGGCATTTCCCCTGCAAGTATCTTGCTTCCTAAAATTCATTTAGTGCCTATAATTCTGCCTACTCAGTGACACAGGGGTAACAAGTAAGCCCATCCCCAAAGCAACCCTTCTCAAAGCACCCTCCTTGGAAACTACCTATTCCCAGATAACTCTTCCTATGGGAGAACTGCCCTCTTATGAGAACACTTTTTTCCCCAGCATGCCTTGCTGGAGGCTGGCACTTTAAAGCTGGTAGAACCAAGCAGCTGTAGTGCTAAAGGGAGTAATTTACATTTGGTAACTGCTGGTTGTATCCTCATTTCCAGCTGTTAAGTACCTAATATGTTTTCTCTTTCTTATTGATGAAGAGGTGACACATTCTTAAAATATGTATGTATCCTGAATTATGGGTGTGTACATTTTCTACAGGTTTCTACTGGACTGTGAATACAGAAATATTCTGCAAAGTACAGAATGCATATTTATATATAGGATATATCAGGTATATTTTTCAGCTATAATAGTCAAGACCAGATGTGACTAGGAAGTACTGAATCAATACTTTGGCCTGATAGTTACTTCTATCTGTTCTCTGTTGGTATAATTCTATTTACTTCAGTGAAGTTGCTCCAGATTTATATGCTGACAGAGCAGATTTAGTCATGTAGTATTTTACCATGCAGAGTCCTAGTAGGTGGGTAATAGCATGTCATTGTGGAATATGAATGGTAGGAACCCCCCTAACTTTACTAAAGTAATGGCTAAAAAAACACAAGGATATTCAAAACTATATCAAAGATATTCATTTTCTTGTGTGTGTGTGTGTGTGTGTGTGTGTCACTGCTCATAAACACTGTGATCAAGGTGATGGTGTTTGGATCTGCACTGGAGTTTGTATTTGTAGATAAACTTGCTCTGAGGTTTCCATTTGAGTTTGATGATATTTCACTCAAGTAAATTTATTTTCTGAAATGAATTCCCAAGCAGTGCCAATTAAAATAATGAGACCCTCATGAGATCACTTATTCCATTGAGAATTCTGGTGAATCTGAAATATATTCAGAAAGCTGGGTTCTTTCTGGTTTGCATCTGCCCCAGAACTATAACTTTTTGGATATGCAGGTCCAACTACAAATCATAACTGGAATGTCTGGAATAGATTGGGGGCTTCAGTCTGGCTGTCATGGCCCTGGAGCAAAGCTAGTTAGCACAAACAAGAGAAAAATCAATATATAAACCATTTTAAGGTTTTAATCAAACCCCAACTAAGCAAGAAAAATGCAGAACGAAGGCTGCCATTTCCTCCTGAGCTGGGCCTTGTATATTTTATGCTCAAGAGCTCTGATCCTTCCCTTCTATTCGACAAAGATATTTAGGATCTAGGGCCTTGTTCACTCATGTACGTGAATGGAAATTAAGCACCTAGCTTGCTCAGGTGCTCCTTCTGTGTGTGTGCATATATGTGTGTGTGTGAATCTTTGGGTGCCTAAATACCTTTGCATTTGGCTCCAAGTACATGCCTCATTTGGATAGGCTTTTAAGTCTCACTGATTTTAATGTGACATATTTAAAATTTAGCCTATATTCCAAGTGTTTTGTGGACTAGCAATAGATTTAAGACTATGCTTGGCTGTCTTGGTCAACTGGGGTATGGCTACTAGGCACAAGGGTGACTCGAGGACATGTTGGTAGCCCTAAACTTAAAATCAGACTGTCCAAGATTTTTGTGCCATTCTGAAACTAGTTATATTTTTCTAAATGGAAGGGAATAATAAATGGATTGGGAAAGGAAGCTGTGCAAGCTTCTAGTTCATTTAGCTCCTGTTTTCAGTGTTATTTCATTTTTAACATTTACCTAAAGTTTTCATCTTCCCAAGTCCTATTTTATGGTTAGTATAAGGCCAGCCTGAAAGATAATATATTGTGACTGTTATATTATTTATTTCAAAGCCAAGTTATTGATTATTGCATGCTGAAAATGACAAATGGCATCTGAGAAAGGCACGGTCAGCGAGTTCTATTAAAGAAATGATAGTATTGCTCATGGATTGTTAAAAGGTTCAGTTTAGGTACTTTATAGGTTTATATCCATCACTATTTAATGACCAAATGATGAAAAATATGAGTCACGGGAACAATTTCTTTCTGTTGGAGTTTTATGTTTAAGCAGTTAGCAAAATAAGAGAGACTTTTTTGTGCAAAAGGTGTATGCATCTAGATAATGCAGACTATAATAATTAGCAGTGGTGCTTCTAAAGGTATTTTAATATATAATAATTATCCTGTGACTGCACTGTAAACATGTAGGTAAACATAAACACCCAATCTACACAGGTTTAGAAGAAGTGATGCTATATCAAGCTAATCCTTCATGTCATCTCTTGTGCTTGGCCCATAGACACTTATGGGAGAGGTACACGCTATCAGCCAGGCAGGCTATTTTTACAGTACACATGAATGCACCAGGCAGCATAGTCAACTAAGGGATCAGCCCATGCACCGAGAGCCTGATCCAAAGCTCATTCAAATCAATTGAAAACTGTCCTTTGAGTCAATGGGTTTTCGGGCAAATTCCAGTTCCCCACAGGCTGCTAACCCAAGGCCAGGGGGCAGATGCATTCCCCCACATAAACCATGTGTTTATTGCCATTGATAGCAAGATCTGGCCAACTGAGGCTAGTTGCTCTGGTTCAGAGGAACAACTACCACTGGTCCTCCCTCTGTGGGATCTTGTTCTGCTCCTGTAGCAGCTTGGCAGGAAAGATCCTCTGCATTTTTTACTCCCTTTTGCTGCATTAGCTTGGATAGGATTGGCTCTACTTTCTACACGTTCTTAATTCCTGAAGTTTTAGCTGTAATACAGCCCAAGCATTTTGTTTTTCACAGATTGGAGAGAGCTTTTCTCTCTCTCTCACTCTATTAGAGTGTTAAAACCACTTTCCTCATGAAAGCTTGTAACCTCTGCTTCGCAAATGATAGCTATCAGAGAGAGTTGCTAATAATGCTACTGTCTGTGCTGAGAAATTCCATTTAATCATTATCAGCAATGTTGGTAAATATGAAACACCACCTGATTGGACAAGAGTGATAAAGCTCCCATGCTGGAGTGAATGAAGAGCGCAGCTGTAGTGTTTGCCACAGTGAATTGTAGCTGCAAGACCTGGAATCTGGCCTAAAGAGCTGATATAAATCCAGGAAAATAAATCCTTCACTATTGCCCATGGTCTCACGCTGCCTTAACTCAACTCTTTTACCTAATCTCTGACCTTTCTTTGTCATTTTTCATATAGTCCCAGGTAAAATTCAGGGTGCTCTTTAACAGGGGGCTCAGCGGAGGGCTATAATGAACTTATACTTCATCCTGAGGGAGATAAACTGGGCTGGGCCATGGTACACTAGTGAGAACCTTTGCGGAGTCAGGCAATGCTCTGCATTTAATTTTATAGACACTGCGACATTAATCTAATGTGTGGCTGACTAGTTCTCATCAAATGTGTGGCTGACTGGTTGGCATTTAAACTGCCCTCAGAGAGCATCAGGGGTAGAAAGCGGGTTTCCTCCTTCTTTGTGCTTCAAGTGAATCTTTATTAGCTGCAGCATTTGTAGAGGTTTATCCACACTTTAGTACCATGCAAGATGACAACTCTCTCCCTTTCATTCACAATATTTTATTCACCCTCAAAGTAAATAAAGCTTGTCTCCATGTGTCTGGGGTTCAGAGATTACAAACTCAAAAGTCAGGCAGAAATTCCTGCCTTGAATCACGTGTGGTAGCTTCACTGAACGCAATATCCTGCCATAGATCCTGGGTCCTGAAAATACGAAGGACAATAAAATAAAACTCAGAAGCCACAATAAATTGTATTGGAATCTTAGTGCATTACATTCTCCAGCATTTTTTAAATAGATACTTATATCCCTATCCATAAATAAGTGATCTGACTTTCAAAAGTATGAAACACTCAGCAATAACAATTGTAAACACAAGTACTATTCTACGGTGACATTTAGTGAGCCACAATGCATGTGTAGATGCTGATGGCACTGACTGGGGCATTAGGGTGTTTCATTGAGGGGGCTGCCTGCTGGCTAGCAGGGGCCTTAATTGGGGCCTACTGGATGCTCAGCACTTAAAAATGAGACCACCTGTTTAGACACCTGCCCCTAGATTAGAGCCTAACTTTATACACCAGTTTTTTAAATCCTAGCTTCTCCCTTACTGCCTGGAGATTGGCTGCTTCTCCTCCCTTCAAGGAGAGAAAATGAAGTCACATGAGGAAGAAAACCCCATGAGCATGGAAATTAGAGAAAGGAAAAAGACCTATTAAATTACTGAATCCATTTGTAGATCACCTACTTCAAACCCTGCCTGAATGTTTGAATCCTTTTATGAGTCACTCTTTTAAAAATTGCCATTTTGGATTATCTTTCTGTGTGGCACTTCTGGAAAGATCTGGCTGTCAGGTCAAAACCAAAAAAACCCTCCTGAAACCATTGTCAAGATAGGTCACATGTTGGGTCAAGCAACACTCTTGATATTATCCCATTAAGGAGGGGTTCCTCAGTGTCATGCATTGTTCTTAGGACATCTCTCCATACATACATACTCCCATCCACGTCGTAGAAGCCTGTTTTATCATTATTCCCACAGAACAAGCAGATAGCATGGCTACTTCATAGGCTTCACTGTTGCTTATGGGCTGCTGTCCTGCTGGCTGCTGTTGCCAGGAAATCAGCAACCAAGAAACATTATGCCAAAGATGCATCCTCAAAAATGGCCAATATGTAGGACCGGTCCAATCCTGCTTCTGTTTAAGTCATAGGAGTTTTGCTATTTACTTCAAGGGAAGATAAAATGCCCAGTATTTCATCCCTGGAAGTTACTCTGACCCAGATCAAGGGCTAAGGACCCAGTTCTACTCTTGTTGAAGTCAGTGGAAGCATTGACTCAACAGACTAATCTTCAAGTAAATAATCCCATTGATATAGATGGACCTATTTATTCAAATACGATTGGACAACAGGAGCAACTGAGCCCCAAGGGTTGTTAGGCTAGTAGTAGCTAGCCATTTTCTCCCCAAATTTATCCCCATTTGGAGTCAGATCAAACCCTATGTTATGGTCCAAAGGCTTTGATTCCCAGTTAAATCAATGCCATAACTTCTATTGATTTTAATGCAAACCCTGAATTAGTACTGTTTCTGCTACCCTTGTTCCTAGTAGCACCTTATTCTGCAAGTAGCTTCTTTGAGACAAATGCTCATCAGATCGTAATGAGCATGAGGGAGAGAGGATGTTTCAGAGGTCAGGGCACTAGCTGAGGCTATGGGACCTGCTCTATAACAGCCTTCCTATGAGAGTTTGGAGAAGTTTCTTGGTCTCTTTGCACCTCAGTTCCTCATCTGTAAATTGGGGATACAAACACTGTCCTACCTCTCAAGGGATGTGGTGGAGATAAATATAGTAAAGGTTGTAAGGTGGTAGTGGGAACTATATAACTACCATAAGCAGATGAGCAAGGCTGGCAGATTCAAACCCCCAGTTTGAGCACAGGAAAACACTTAGAAAAGGACATTTCTGTTGCCTTCCTATAAAAATCTAAAGAGGCCTATCAGATTATAATGAAGAGTTTTCTACTTCTAAAACAAATCTGCCCCTGGGTTGTGATCTTGCACATAAAATTTAATCTGAATGCAAATATTTTCTAGCTGCAGTGAAATGCGCAGAGTTCTGTCCTGACTTGTGCTGGTACAACTGAAAAAACCTAGAGCAATATGTTGGGGCCGGTTTCTTCTTAGATAACTCTAATGCCTGGGTCAAAATTATTTTAGATAGCATCTTTCTTAAAAACTAAAAAACAAATGTGGGCCAAAATGTCAAAGAATTTGCACGCTATGGGGGATGGGCAGGGGCACCATAACACAGTTTCAAACAACACGGAGTTTATTCATTTGACTACTTGTGGTACTTGTTATAAACACCTTTTCATGATGTAGTTTTCCTGGCATAAAAGTCATTCTAGAACAAGAGCTGCTTTGTTTGGGCAGAGGTGCATCTGCTTTTAAAACAAGTGACAAGATAACCTTGGTAACACTGGACAGAGTGATAGTCTTCCTGGACCTGTTAAACTAAATGAGATCCATCCCGATAGGCCCAAGGGGTGGATAACTGGGGAGAAGTGCCATTGTTGCATGAAGTTACCTTAACCAGAGCTGACCAATATTTTTCACATAACCTGTTTATCATTTTTCCACTGGCTCGAATCAGAACCCAGGGGTTAAGGTTTATCATGGGTCAGAGAGATAGCACTCTACATCATCTTACATCATGTTACAAAATGTAACAACCATCAAGGGATACTTTCTGCAGTTTAGAAGAGAGGTGCTATATGGTCTCATTGAGAAACTTAGCATCATCCTTCTTTTGCAGAAGCGGAGACTTGTTAACTGAAAAGAGGAGTGTCTGTTTCCTGAGAGAGAGAGAGACCTGGAAACTCTGCAATAGCAGCTTAGGTTGTAAATCTGGAAACAGAATATTTCTACAGCACTTCTGTTCCAGCCTAGGCAAGCTTCTTTC
>NW_005842133.1:1881321-1941321 GCF_000455745.1 Alligator sinensis | reverse complement strand
CAGCAAAGTCAAGAGACAAGAGACACCAAAAGTCGGGGAGTTTTTCCCAAGCTGGACCCCAGATCTCCTTACTCCTAGGCCAGGGTCCTATCCACACATGATCCTCTATTACAATGGCTACAATCCCATTCCCACTGAAGGCAATGACAAAAACTTCTATTGATTTCAACAGCCCAGAACAAGGCCCATTATTCCCTGATTGCATCAATTTTGCAGCTGCCTTTTGGCAATATATGGCCATTTGAATAAGAACAAGATTGTGAATAAATATTTGAGATGTTAATACTAATATTTAAATGCTTCTTCATTGTTGAGAAATATGTAAGTAGACTGCTGCTGCCCAAACTTAAAAATAATGGGATTCATTTTATAGAGACTGCACACTCTATAGGAAATTGGATTTATTATGGCAAAGTATTCAATTAAAACTTTTTAGTACCCATCTCCCAGCAGAGAAACTAAATCTAAAGCTCTGATTCCTCTCTAATTTTAGTTTGAAATTTCCAAATGACTTCTAATCACAATATTCTATTGCACAATGGGCAGGATTGAACATTGAACATCTGCAGCAAAAATGTATACAAAACTTATCCCTAGAAACAAAACGTTGCAATTGTGTTAGTTATTTCACAGCTTCTAATGCATTCTGCAGCGGCAAGTTATATTCCTCATATTACCTTGTTCAAAATGTACATGGGGCAGCTGGCTCTTTTTTCCTTTCCTTACATTTTCATGATTTATATAAATACTTTTGCAGCTGTATTGTATTTTATTTTTATCCTTTGCATTTTATTGGCACAAAACTACTCGTGCATTTACAGTGCTCCCATGCGTATTTACCTATTTATTCCATGATTATTTATTGAAAGCTATCTCATGCTCAGTTACTTTTCCACTTTCTTTTGCTTTAAACATTAAACAGATGCAGTCTATTTTCAAATAATTTAAACGCAAATCTTGATGAGTGAATTCTCTCCTTCTGCTGTGTCAGTGATTTTTTTGTTTTCTTGAATTGCACATATCCATCTGCTCTATCAAATCACACACAGATTAGAGGGTTACAGGACCTCCAGGGAGTGGAGCAATTTTAAATATTTTTATTAAGAAAGATATACAAATTTCCATTTCTTTTTAGACGATATTTAATTTATAACTTTAAAGCAGTTTCTAAATGGGCTGATTGTGAACAAGTCTTCATTGAGGTCCTAATCCTTTTCGGCTTGTTTTTTCTTTCCTCAAAGAAGGATATTGATTGATTACACTTGACTTCTGATAGGCCTGATTACCTTTTGCCTTGAAGCAGGCATTTTGCCTGAGTAAGGAAGTATAGGACAGGGGATTTGCTTTGCTTTTAGGGATGTGCTGGGAACTGCGTTCTTTTCTGAAAGAAATCCAAGTTGCTTCTTATTCCATAATCACAGCATTTCTCACCAACAGCCATGTGAGAGTGACAATACTTTATTAGTTAGAGGAAAACTGTTTTAAATTTGTTTTGTTTTTTTGGTCCCCAGAGAGGAAAATAAGAGAAGAGAGGGAGAAGATGTGCATAATGTCAAACATGGTTGACATTAGAGATTGAGGCAGAGAGACAAACTTATGCAAGATATACAATCCATTATGCAAAATAGGCATGTTCCCAACATAATGTGATTATGATTATTATTTGTATAGACAAACCTGCAGGAAAAGTCCATGGAAAGCCCAAGTTTGTATTCTAAGTAAAGGTTTAAATGAGCAAAAATGACTTGTTCTACATTAGGGACTGTTACTAAAAAATCCCAGGTGTACCCTGACCCAGTGGCAGCGTCTTTGAGCCATTCCCTAAAGTTTTCCAGTAAAGACATGACATGAGAGTGAACTTACTAAACATTGCTGAAGTCCTAAGGGGAATTGAAGATGTTTAGCAGCAGCAGAGCATTAGAAACACTTTATACTAATGATGTTCTTTTGCATTGCAATGGGACGAAGCCAGTGTAGCAAACAGCCTTTTAATGAACACTATGTTACTTGATTGAAGATTTTGCAGAGAGGTTTGATGTCTCATTGTAACTTTTAATGAATGTATCTACTTCCTCCTTGTGAGGAGGGCACAAACCAATTTTTATCAATACCCTGTGTTGATTAGTCTTTGGGCTGTCCATCAGTCCTTCACTGCAATTATTAATAATGTGTGGTGTGTCTTCAGTCAACAGAGTCATAAAACTGCTTATGTTTTTAGGGATTCACAAAAACTGGTGTTGTCTGAATGCTCTTGAACAATAAATACTAGGGACTCCCAACAGTTAACAGTATGGCAAACTTATGAGATCTATTCACAAACCACTCTTTTGTTGGAAACCTTCTCTGATAGTTTTGCCTTTTAAATTCAATATATTGCATAATGTGATGTTAAAGACCTAATGAAAGATAGCTTTTAAAATGGGTAATTTGGTCTCCTTCTATGAGTAATTAAGGGGAATGCCACCCCCCTCCCCCAGCCCATTCTCATTGAAGACAGAACAATGATCTTCCTGAGGGAAATATACACTTACATTTTAAGAAGCTGAGAGATTAACTAACCCAAAGTCTTCAAGAAATACATGATTACCAAAATGTAACTGTAGCAGCATCCTCAGCTGCAGACTCACCACTTCCTTTCATGTTGTGCATGCCTCTGACTCAGCCTTCTAAACTCTGATTATCTAATGTTTTGAGGCAGAGGCAATGCCTTTCCAGGTGAAGCCTTTCACACAAAATTTCAGTTCCCAATGCAATTCTACACAGGAAAAGGACTTAAAATATATTTGGTTACATGATTAGTCTTGGTTCAGAAATCGTTGTATCAAATAGTCTCAGGTGATAACAAAAAAAAAAAAAAATTGCTCCATAACTTCCAGCAACCCAGAACCCATCTGAGAGTCGAGGCAGGTTATTACCTTCCCAGGCATTATCAGGTGTTTTAAAGTTTCTCTAGGACTAATTAAACCTTACTACTTAAGCAAAACCCATTGTCTCCAGATGCAACTCACTGGAATTTAGTGAACAATACTACTGCTGACACAAAAGGGTCTCTCAATTGAAGACTATCAGGAGCAAAAAGCAGCAGAACCCTAGTTAGATCACTTAATTTAGCAGATCTTTAAATTCATAGGGTATACACAAAATAGCATCTATCCTTTTCAGAGGAGAATATACTTAAGGTGATGTCTATTCCCAGAATGTTACTTTCAACAATAGGATCTGATCATGAATATGATCATATAACCTAAACTTTAAGATTGCTAAATACATAAACATATAGCATGTTATAGGTCAACCTTTTAGTAGTAGATGATAAATAAGCCCTTGTAAGATGAGCTGCCAGGTAACCTGAGCGTAGCACTACTACTGAATTCAATAGGGTTCCATCGAGGACAAGTTGGAATATTCAACTCCCAACATAGGAAAACTGCCAAAAATATGATGCTCAGCTCTGTCTTCTGTGAAATGAGCCAATCAACCCTCATTAGCTTGTCAAGGAGAGAAATAATGTTTAAAATCTATTTTTTTCCCTAAAATATGTAAGAGTTTAGAGTTTATGGCCAACAGTTTTGGAGCCCTTTAGTTTTTTTTATTAATCCAGTGTACCCCACCCCTGACCTGAAGGAACTACTTGCAAAGGAGAAATGATAGCTATCAAGAAGGGGCAATTGGGACAAAACCTGGAGATGGCTTTGCAACCTAACTGAGACCAGTCATTCGCTAGCTATCAGAAATGATTGTTGCCACTAACTAGAGCTGGATGGAAAGAGATCCAAGTTAAAGGATCTCTGCTTCCCTCACTCATATGCTTTGCCATCCATTCCCCACAAGTATGAAATAAATGACAGTTAGCTGAAAACCTTTATCACTGCATTGTTTGAGTTCTAAGTAATTTAATTAGTTTACACAAAGTCACTCTGTTTATTCAGTAGGGACATCTGCACCACACCACTTCTGGTCCAGACAATCTTCTCAAGATTAACCTTGGGAACCACCTGTAGCTCCCACATC
Organism: Alligator sinensis; assembly: GCF_000455745.1. Classification (NCBI taxonomy): domain Eukaryota; kingdom Metazoa; phylum Chordata; order Crocodylia; family Alligatoridae; genus Alligator; species Alligator sinensis. The sequence goes on along the minus strand of NW_005842133.1, from coordinate 1,937,310 downwards.
CCACATTTCCATTTCTTTATTACTGGACCACAGTTGAGACTGTTTTCTTTGAGAGACAGGATGCTTCCTTTCCAACTCTTTTCACTCTTAACCAGTTGATGGCAATGAGATTTGTAGGATCAGGCATAGGACTAGACACACTTTCAGAGCCATTATTCATAATCTCATTTGAAGTAAATAAAAAATACAAAGCACTCATTCCTTCCTGATACACATTAAAGTAACTGTGCCAGCATTAAGGGAAAAAGGTGTGGTAAAAAGAAAATATTTCCAATGTTTTGGAAGGCAACAATTAAACATAAAACTGAAAAGTCTGCCGACCTAAAACAATGGTCTTGAATTTGAGTTAGTTGTTCATCCAAAATGACCTCATCAGTGTACCTAAAAGTCACTACTCATCTCCATTCATGGCTCTTGGCAGAAGCAATGTGGAAACAAGGACTTAGAGAAGATGAGCATCAAATAATTAATTAAAATAATATTCTTTTCTCTCCACTCATTAAAATTAAAATAATATTCTTTTCTCTCCACTTGTTTCCACTGACTTCCCAACAATCACCGCTGGCCATGTGATAGGTATTTGAAGTAGTATAATAACAATCTATTAAGGTGCTTCATGGGGGAAATTTATTTCATGGTATAGGATAGAATTTGGTTTTATAATACAAATGCAAAGCCCTGCTCACACTCTAGAGATTGGGAGCAAAAAAAGGGTATTTTTATGACCTCTAGATTTTCATGGTTAAGAAGCACATCTGTTAGCTGGTGGCTTGAATTCTGCTTGAGGTATAAAAATCTTTGCCACTTCTGGAGTAATGAAAGAAGCCAGCCTAGGTATTGTATACCATCTCGCATTAAGAAAAATCCACAGGTTTAAGGCCATCTGTATTTAAATCCAAGGACAGATGAGACATTTAAATTTTAGTAGCACTCAGTTATATACCTGACATAGAAAAATGGCTACAATCCTTTTTATCAGGCCGGTGAATAGGCATTAAATGACAAAATATTAGTCAGGCCATAGATCCACAAAACCTATAAGTTCTGAAGCAGCTTCATTAAATCTATTTTTTTCGGAGGGGAGAAGAATGTCATGGTATAGTGTTTCCAGTATTTGAGGCATAGGGCTTTTTAGAGGATCACTGCCAGATACTTCATCTATCTGTCTATTTTCATATTTATTGTTTTACCAATCACTTTATTCATCCATCTGTTCATCTGTGTAAACCCATTTTTTAAAATTTTAATTTTTATTTATAGACTGACCTTAATAAACTCTCTTCAAGTACTGCATGTTTATCACTGTCATGGATGAAAACGTTATTAATGACAGGAGGGTTTAACAGTGAAGATGACTGCCCTTTAAATTCCTTTTCAGCTGACTGGGCCGCAGCAACTCAGCTGGGTGGAGGTGGCTCCGATCAATAAGGTCAGAGTTCAGTGACTGTTCCCATCACTTCTATCATTCCCATCATTGCCAGCTAACGATGCCTGCAGGTGGAGTGGTGCAGTTTTCTACATTTATGAATTGCCTCACTCCATATTGAAGGTTCTTCAGCCCTGTAGGAAAATCTCTGGATATTTATTTTGAAATACATACAAGTTAAGACATGGACGTTGAGAAAAGAAAAATAATCCGGTGTATGATAACAAGCATTATGTGTCTGTAATGCAGCACTAGCATAATATTGGACAAAAGTATGCTAATTTAGGTTTCAGCAGGTACAATGAAATGCTAATTCCAAGGCCCTCAAGACTAAAATACATTTTCTTTCATTTAAGACAATGTAATAACCAGATGACTTGTTCATATACAAATCTGCATCAACCAATTATTAGGTGTCTATGTCAGATTTGAAGTGCAATGGATATTTTCCTCACAGACAGGCAATTTATAACTTAATTCAGAAAATGACTTTTATTACCTTTATTACCATAATAACACTTCTGTTTAATTACCAACAAAAATATACAAGACTGTTACTTTGAAAAAAATAGTTGGGGAGGAAACGTGGTAAGAAACCTTATGTTAGCTTCAAATTCATACGTGGTAAATTAAGTCTAATTTGAATTTATGATGCATAATAGTCATAAGTTTGCTATAAGTCCATTCAGTTGACATAAGACCTAACCTTGCTTGAAAAACACATTTTTTATTTGGCTGACTTAAAGCAGGTTTGATAAATACTCAGCAAGATACCTTAGCCCTCAGTTTTTATCTTTGGTTGGCTTAGGTGCTTTCTGTGACAGAGTTTTGTCATTAAAGATGTAGCTGTGAGGATGGGGACGTGCCATTCATGACTTCATTTAATCTCCTAGGTCATTAGCCCCTGGAGTCCTGCCTTGGATTTTCTCTCAATAGTGGTGGCATAAGTCAAGTCATAAACATATTTAATCCAATGTTGTTGAAAATCTGTAATTTTGACAGTCAAATAAGCAACAAAAATGCATATACTATTTTGTGACATGTAATTTTAACTTCATTCAGTCTCTTTGCTTTTGAGACATTGTTACCTGCAGGATAGGGCAATAAAATAAGGATGTACAAGAATGTGTCAAATGTAGGGCTTCCCTAAATTACACTCGGAGGCACAGATTAATACATTTAATACATTCCAGTCATGAGTGAAGTACTTATAGCAGAACAACTGCTCCTTCAGTGATATCATTCACTGGAATGAACTACAGCTAACAGTGACAAGCTGGAAAAATGCCCCCACTTTTCAAACTGTACAAATGGCATTTGGACACAGTAACTCAAAACTGGACACTTCATTTCAAGTTTAAAGCTAGTGGTCCAGTCAAAAGCTATTACTCCATCTTCTTTATTTGTAGTCCATGCTTTTGTGCTCTTTAAGAATCAAATAAATACTGGTGTAATGGTTAGCAACTGCCAGTTCAACGAAAAATACTGCTAAATTCACCAATAAGTCTTTTTTCTACACACACAAATTTATGACATAAGAACTGAACCCATTCCTGTTACGATGTCTGGATAGTTTTTTAATGTAGAGGGAGACTCACTTTAGTGATAAGAGTTTAAACCTGAACTACTTTTTCCTTGTTTCTGCATCATATGTCTAGTTTTGGGAAGAGTGTGAAGTAAAGGATCAGTATGTGGAAGTGAAGGTGTACTGAGTTGCTCCAATCTCAGCTTCATGCTCCAGATAGGAGTATTTATTCTGTAGCTGGACAACCCCTTGCTGAAACTATTCATTTTCCTCTGCATTTGCACTGGACTAAATGACTCATTATTATCAAGCATAAGATTGCATTTCTCTCCATTTTTCCTAAACTAAAGAACTTAATCAATGAAAAGGGACTGGGGCTGAAACTATCATATTTGCACAGATGCTTCCAGTTCTTTCTCCACCTTCTCTGAGCTAAATGATCTTCCTCCTCAAATTCTCCTTCAAACAGGCTTTTCCAAGTCCATCTCCCTTGGAGGGACCCCTTGATTCTCCTCTCCCAGTCTATCATCTATTATTATATAGATGCTGATGTCCTGATTTCCTGTTGCCTGGCACCCTGTGTTGTTATTTACTCTAGAGTAAAACATAACTTTCTAAGCTAGGAGTATTTTATAACTTATAGCACAGGTACAACACATAGAGAATCCAGCCACTGGCTTTTCATTAACTCATTGCTTTGTCATATATGCTTGGATCTCTGGACATGAACCCTAAGGTCCCTGCCTTGTTAAACCTGCATTTAGTTAAAAATGCTAAAACTGGCCTTGATTGTTGGACTGGGAGGTTATCTGCTGGTTCTGATATATGCCTAGCATCTCAGGAGTAGCTCTGCTAAACATCTGTAGAAATACTGTGGTAAGGGGTACAGAGAATGCCCATCAGCACTTTAATGTTTGTGTCTCATAGAATCATAGAAGTAGGGTGGGAAGGGACCTTGTAGATCTTCAAGTCTGACCCCCTGCCTGGGCAGGAGGAAAACTGGGCTCAAATGACCCCAGCCAGGTAGGCATCAAGCCTATTCTTAAAGATCCCCAGGGTAGGAGCCAGCACTACTTCCCTAGGAAGTTGGTTCCAGATCGTAGCCGCCCTAACTGAGAAGTAGTTCTTACGGATGTCTAATCTAAACCTACTCTCCAACAACTTGTGGCCGTTATTCCTTGTTATCCCGGGGGGTGCTGGGGGAAACAAGGTCTCCCCCAAACCCTTCTGGTCCCCCCTAGTGAGTTTATAGATGGTCACCAGGTCCCCCCTCAGCCTTCTCTTGTGAAGGCTGAACAGGTTCAGGTCCCGTAACCTCCCATTGTAGGGTCTGCCCTGCTGTCCCCAGATCATGCGGGTGGCCCTCCTCTGGACCCTCTCAATGTTGTCCACATCCCTCTTGAAGTGGGGTGCCCAGAACTGGATACAATACTCCAGCTGTGGCCTGATCACTGTTGCATCACCTCCTTGGCCCTACTTGAGATGCACCTGTGGATGCACGATAAGGTCTGGTTAGCCCTGCCGACTGTGACCTCGCATTGTCAGCCCATGTTCATCTTGGAGTCAATGATGACTCCAAGATCCCTTTCTGCCTCCGTGCTCTCAAGAAGGGAGTTTCCCATCTTATAAGTGTGCTGCTGGTTACTACTGCCCAAGTGCAGCACCCTGCACTTGTCCGTATTGAAACACATCCTGTTTTTGTTAGCCCACCCCTGCAACCCATCCAGGTCTTGCTTCAGTCTTTCCCTCCCTGCTAGCGTGCCCACCCCACCCCAAATGTTGGTATCATCAGCAAATTTAAACAGGTTGCTTTTCACCCCATCGTCCAAATCGCTGATAAAGAAATTGAACAGAGCAGGCCCAAAGACCGAGCCCTGGGGGACTCCGCTGCTCACTTCCCCCCAGGTCAAATATGACCCGTCCACCACCACCCTCTGAGTATGACCCTTCAGCCAATTCACAATCCATCTGACCGTGTAGGCATCGATGCCACAGTTGCCTAGTTTTTTATGACGATGCCTGAACTAGAAAGTACATTTTTACCTACCAAATCAACACACACAGGAGGATACATACTAATATAGAGTTCCCGTCACTACTGTAGTAATACCAACATGGGACCAATTGGCTAATAACTGTATATGGCATTTGACCATGCCCAGTGCAAAGCTTAAGCAGAGATGGCATGAGCTAGGTGCCTGTATAGTTAAAAGTGTCAGGCCTTTACTCCAACCAACCTTCTTTTGGAGCACTTGTTATATATAACAACACGTTACAATAATAAAGGAATTTAACATTTAGGATGTGGACCAACAAATTCGCTTTAAAAAAGAAAAGAAATTAACCACCTAATTTTCCTTTTAAAGGAGAAAAATAAGTAAGTGGACCAAAATATTACCAGAAACTCTCTACCGCTAATCCATGAGTTAAGTGAATTGCATTTTGATGGGGGTTTCTTGGGACCGTGGGGTATGCTGTACGATAAGTGTTCCACACCTGCTAAGGATTGTGGTCTCATTCTCTTAACTTCTCTGACTGCTAATTATAACCTTGTACCATTTTTGACACTGAGAAATATTTACAACTATAAGGGGTAAGGGGACCATGTATGAAAAGTTTGGAGCCTTTTTCATGTCTTTTCCCCACCAGTGCAAACTCTACAATGTTTTTTTTTGAGAAAAATTATCATCTCTGAGTGACAGGCGAAAAGTGGGCTCTGCCTTCTCTGACAGGGCCTTAAATTTCCTTTTATTCAATTTCTTACAATTACTAACACTGAGCTGAACACGAACAGAGCTTTTATGATGTTCTAAGTATTTCATCTGGTATTGTAATTACATCTTGATTAATTTTATCCACAATGGAAAATTATGAGGCTTTTTTATCTGGAGGGTATATTTTTAAGATTTTGTGTTAACTGGGTGTAATGCAAATTGAGAAGAATTATAACTGAGAGGTTAAAAATGAAGAACTTTTTAATGACTGAAAAAGGATAAATTAAAGGCATAGCGAGTGTAGGGGTGGGGGGGAGGATTAAGTCTGATCTCTGGCTTTGGTTGGAGGTAATTCATGGATCTCTGGACCAGTATGATCAGAAAGCGCACACAAAAAAAGATGCTGGACTATAATAAAACTATGCTTTCCTGCAACTTGCCTGTCCCCCTTCCCACCTACCCCAAGCCTTCTGTCACACTGTGCTTGGAAGAATATTTCTCTGTAAATACATCTTTCCATTATGTATTCTACTTCACAGACCAATCAGCAATCTGTGCCTGCCTTCACACTTGTTAATTTGCAACCAGATCCTGCTCACCTTAGCCATACAAATTGTCCAGTTAAGTGAAACACTCATGAGTAAACCCTCTATTTGTCATGTAGATCTATGCCTTTAGCCTGCAAGCAATTTGGCATGTAGTTCCTATTCTGTTTGGCACGCTACAAGTCATTGTAAATCATTGGGAACAACTAAAGCCTCCTGTGTGAATGATTAAAAAAATATGCTCAAGTCCAGTTACTAGGGGACCCATTTTCAAAAGTGACTTACTTAGCAGCCTACATCCCATTGACTTTCAATAAGATTTGACCTCCTAAAGGCCTGACTCACTTTTGAAAATGGAACTCTACAGCTTTTTATAAGGTCTTCTGAAACAGTTTCAAATGAGTTACTTCTGTTCAAGTGGCCAGTCAGTGCAGAGCTTGAAGTGTATCTAGCACAATGTTTAAAGAGAGTTCACATTTAGTTTTGTAGCTTGGACTAAGTCTTACAGTTTTCAGTCATTTGTTATTCCACTGACTTCTATGAAACTACTTAAAGAACTAAGGGCTTAGGAGAACGGACCTATTGCTAAATGCATCATGTAGACAGGGGCAAAGTTTGGGCAGAGGTTTGAACACAAATGATTTCTAGTGCTCTGAAGTCATGTACTGACTAGATCTGCAAGCACAGTATTTTGAAGCAGTGTCTTGCTTCATCTATATCTATGTTCAAATGACTATATAATACTGGGATAAAGTATCTTTCTACTCCTTGGGCGTGTCTACACATGCATTTACTCCAACCTAAGTTTACTCTGGTGTTAGCATTTTCAGGCAGGCGTCTGCACATGTGAGGATTAGGGAGAAGGTATGCATCCAGCTTTCTGCAGCCCTGCAATGGGCCCTTGCTGCCACTGCGGGGGGAGCTCTAGGCTCTGGCTGCAGCTGCCAGCAGCCATCTTCAAAAGCCAGCCCCACTTTCAGCTTTCTGGCCAGCACCTTCCTTGCCCAGAAGTAGTGTGCCAAGCACAGAAGCAGCATGCGTCATCTCTCTCTTTGACCACTCTGCTGCCCGTGTCCTGATTGCTCCAGCCCCTGGCAGTGATGACCAGCATCCTGGGCTCTTGCTGGCCATGGTGCTGTCCTTGCTGGTCCCAGCAGGGCCTCTCCTCCCAGGCCCCAGGAGAGCCACACACCTGCCAGCAGGGGCCCAGGCACCAGGTGGAGGCCCTGGCTGACTTCCTCCTCCAGCACTCCTTGCTCTAGCTTGTCTGCACTGCCACCCACAGACCCCCAACCCCATCTGCCCACTCCCTGCACCACTCTCACTGCACGTGAAATGTGGCACATGTCAGAAGAACAAGTCTTTATTTCCCTCACATCAAACAGACCACCTTCCCTATCCTTCCCCAGCAAACAGAGCTTCCCTCCACCCTCCCTCTTCAAAAAAACAGAGCCCCTCCACCACCCACCAACAATAAAAAACTCTCTTCCTTGTGCAAGCAATTTACAAAGTGATTTTTATGGTGTACTGGAGTGGGGGGCCCTGGGGTGGGGTCACCTAAGAGGCAGAGCCTAGGAGCAGGCAGCCAGCTCCCTTGCCTCCGGCCATTTCCGTGTGGGTTTGGATGCTGCAGCAAATGCAGCAGGTGGGGGCTTGACTAGGGGCGATGGTGGCTGGTGCTCCTCTGGCACAGGTGGCTCCCCCTCTGGCTGGCAGAGTCCAAACCCAGCAGGGCCAGAATGCAGTCCTGGTGCCACTCCAGGCAGCTCCTGCTCTGCACTCACATGAAGCTGGGGTGAGCAGTGAGGCTGGGCTCAGGTGGGTGGGGGGGCTGGGTGGCACCGAACCCAAGGTTGGGGGACAGGTCAGGGGCTCCTGGCAGCTGAAGGCACTGCAGGACCTCCTTCCAGGCTCAGGCAGGGGCCTGTTGCTGGATGGTGGGCAGCTGCTGAGGGGCATGAGGGGCTAGGAGCAGGGGCCAGGCATCATAAACATGACCACCAGGGCCAGAACAGTGTCCAGCATCTGGCAGTCATCATCCATGGCCTGCACTGCCCAGCCCAGGATGGTATTCTGCTCCCACAGCACCTGGAGCTGCTTGCACTCCAGGGCCAGGAGCTTGGTCTGGAATTCCTAGTCCTCCCAGTCCCACTCCTCCTCATGCTGGTCCTGCGTGTCCACATGGGCGATATCCCCCACTCACCAGGCCTGTGCATCCTCTGCACACTCCTTCAAGACCAACACCAACCACTGGAAGAGGATGGTGCAGTCCATTGTGCACTTCTGTTGGAGCCAATGCATCTACTACACCCTGGCTGTGGGTGCCAGCAACCCTGAGGCCACATCCCCACTGCCAAGCATGCCCTCTCCCCCACGTCCAGTTGTAGGACCTGCAGAGCCATGAGAGAAGTTTTTTTTGAAAATTTGCAACATTTCAGAGATAAGATACTCTGTACCAGGGGCCCTGCTCTGGGGTTGGCATGCATGGGAACCCAGGGACCATGGTAAATTGGCCAGGAAGGCCTGGGCCCAGATGGCTGCCAGTGGAGCCCCGCCTCCCCATGTGGTCCCCAGGAGCCAGTGGGCTGCTGGGTGCTAGCCACAGGCAGCCTGCTTCCCTGACCTGTTCCCAGGGTGGGACAGGCCAGGCTCTTGGCAGCACCTGCTGCCATGGTCCAGATCCTGTTGCCCCCCCTCTCCTCCTGCAGGCCAACCACTCTGCTATACTGCCACCCAGCCCACAGTACCTGGGCTCAGGGTGCATGGGGTTCCTGGACAACTGGGATGAGGAGCTGCCTGTAGCCCTGCTCTCTCTGCTGGGGCCTCTCCAGGGAGGTGCCCTGGGCCCAGCCCCCCACCATGCTGCCACTGTGCCCTGAGCACGCCCCTGATGTGCCTTCCCTGGGTGATGCACAATGAGCTGTTTGCATGGGCCACAGGGTGCCCAACCCACTGAGCTCTGCTGCTGATCCTCATGGTGCTGCAGGCACACCTGTGCTTCTGGTACAGGACCATGAGCTACGATAATGCGGGGGACAAGCCTGGGCTGCTGTGCAACCTATGCCACTGCCTGGAGGGCTACCTGTGGCTGTGCTACATGTCTCTGCCCCCTGCTGCCATGGAGGACATCACTGCTGGTTGTGAAGAAGCAAGTCAAGACTCAACTATAAAAAGCCCAAACTGAGGAGAATGCTTATGAATAAGGAGACAATTTGCCTAAAAACCATCAGTGTGAATTCACTGCTTGGATCACGAGTAAGGAAAGGGGTGGCAAAACAACAAAGCCCATTGATAATAGTATTTGGTTCTTTATCCTGCCTCCTTTCTTCCTCTGCTCCCCTACTTGTCCATGTCCTGCCAAAGAACGTCTTTAAACAGCAACTTCATATTATTACTTCTTGGAATTATTCCCTAAGAATTTCCCCTCTCAAGGAACATAGCATGGGGAGCTTGTTTACTATCCCATGGCCTCATATACCATCCTGAGGGAAACAGAAGGGAACTAAACCAGATACCTGGCTAGTGCAAGGCTTTGCAGGTAGGTATTCAGAGTCTCTATTAAAAGGTTAGTCCTAGGGCAAGGCTTTCCTAAGTGTCAAGGTCCCAAGTGAGAAAAACGTCTTGACTTTCTCTTACCTGACAGACCAGAGGATCAAAGGAACTTGGAGAAAGTTCTGGCCCATGATAGGAGGCTCCAGTAGCCAAATAAGGTGTGGCAAGCAGGGAGTGATAAGGTAGCAAAGGCAATGGAGAAAGTGGCTAGGGTAAATCTGAGGTTTTATGGAGCCAGGTCCAGGAGCTAAAGGAAGCAACAGAAGACATAAAAGGATGCTACAGTACATAAGAGGAGATGGACAGCCCTGATAGTTAGAAGGGGTCCTAGAGTGATGGCAGTCACTGGCAAGATTCCTCAGAGAAAGGTGACTGCCCTTCTAAAAACCATAATGAGTATAAACAGGTTTGAGACAACTGACTAGACACCTGGGGGCAGGGAATGATACATAAGGCTTCGGGACAAAAGGTGACTAGTAGTGGCACACACATAGAAACAGCTAAAAAGTGCACCAGCCATAGGCACCAACTTTGGTTTTTGCCAATGGGTGCTTGCAGACATTAACCCCCCCTCCCCAAAACAGCGCTTTAATTTAACTTGGTGCATTCCTGTGCCGAGCCCTGCGCATACCCAGAAGAGGCAGCACATTACTTCTACCCAGCTCTGCAGCATCTGTAAAGATCGGGTGCTTGAGTGGAGCTTTTTTGGCACTTTTATCTAATAGCTGATTGTATCAGCTTTAGCTAAAAGCACCAAAAAGCCCCACTGAAGCGCCCAACCTTTACAGATGCTGCAGAGCTGGGTTGAAGTAATGCGCTGCTCCTTCTGGTCAAGTGCATTTTTTGGTTTTGGTTTTTTTAATGTCTTGGCCATGGCTCATGGGTGCTGAGCTCCTGCTAATTTTTTTCACTGGGTGCTTGAGCCCCAGAGCACTCATAGAGCCGGTGCCTATGGCTATAGCAGCAGCAATGTGTGAACAATAGGAAGCCAACTGGGGTGCAGAATAGCGGGAGACAATGCATCCAGGGGAAGGGAGGTGGAAAGCAATCACCTTTAAGGTGGAAAGCAATCACCAAACCAAACTGTTCCCTCTCTGATCTCCAAAACCCTGTTCTGCCCTATAAGAGGTCCTGGGTTAGCAAAGAGCAGTTTGAAGTGTGGCTCCTACTCTCCACCTAAATTTGCCAATATTAAAACACTCCAGTAATCCTGTTTCAATCAACGTTATTGTTTAAATGCCTATTATCTGCTTAATTATAGATCCAATTTGTATTTTTAAAAAGCAGCATTCAAGATCTGACTGTGATCCATGAAAGTGTGTAAGTTAATAAAGTGGAAGATCTGAGCCCAGGATGGGCATGAAGTAGGAAAGAAAGGGAAACAAATTCAGTCAAGCAAAAGACTGTGGTAGTGCACTAGACTTCTCAGTATTAGGTCTTGCCTGCTCTGGTGATTCACATAAGACCACTGGTTCGTAGCGCTGCATGAATGGAAACTCATCACAAAGGAAAAGCTGCTAAGTCATGATATGATCCAAGCAGTGATAGAATATGCTGGGGCAAGCCACAACTGATAGTGCCTTTGCTTGTCCATACTAAGGACTTGCAACTATACCACTTGCTGAAACATATGCTGTAGAAGCCCGGTTTTAATGCATGCACATGGGGCCTGATCATGGATATGTGTCGATTTAACTTCCTGCATCGTGAGTAGAAGTTGGAGAGCTTAATATCTTGGAGGTTTAGTCCCACAGAAGAGAAGGACTGTAAATGTCCCATTTTTTTGGACAGGTGCAGAAACTATGTAGAGAGGTAGATAGCTATGTTAGTCTGAAGTCAGCCAGAAGGCAGAACAGGGTGGCACCTCAGAGACTAATTGGTTTAGAGAAGCATGAGCTTTTGTAGGCATCAACCTACTTCATCAGAACAGTGCTGTAATGAGGATTCATTGTTGCAGTCACTTACTGTTATATTTGCAACTCTAGGGAAAAGCTTACCTTTACAAATGAAAAATCTTTTATTATTCATTGTACAATAGCACGCTTAGAACATTTTCTCATACTGCATCTAATAGTATTGTGCTAATTTATGTTGTATCATGTGGTCCTTCTAGTGTGGAGGCAATATCACATATTTTATCAGGTACAGAGCGACAGACTAGAGTAATTCAGCCTAGTATAGATGTAGGCTAGAAATTACAAGACAGTGCACTGAATATTGTTGACATACATAAATAGTGCTCTAAAATATATTGCGGATCAGTGGAAGGGAAAATGCTTTATGTGCACAAAAGGGGAATTCAGAAAATAGCAATGAAGGTTGGTGGTTTCTCAGCAATGTCCTAGTGCCTTTAAAAAGCCAGAAATACCACATGTATCTCATTAAACAATCTCATTAAACTATATTTCACTATTTATTTAAAAATGATACAAAGGACCTCAGTGTCTCATCTCTTTGATAAGCTTATTGTACAGAAAAGTTTGAGACTACCTGTTTTAGTGCTGGGTAAGCCTTAGCTCCTGTAGAACTACACAAGAGAACCCTTGAGCATTCATTGTTTCTTTGTAGTCTTTGTGACAAATCCACGACCCTTTGAGAACTACACATATGTCATTACACGGTGTGCAGTCACTGCTTAGAGTTTAATGGCAGTGGGAACATGGTTCAAAATCCTCCTCCTCCAAAAGCATGAGTCTTTACCAAAGAAAAGTCTCTTTCAGCTGTTAGTACTTCAAAGGGATCCATGCCACCGTCAGTGGTTCTGATTCCATCCAGGAGAAGAAAATCAGAAAAGTATATGGCCAGGACTTTAGGACCAAGTTTGCCAAAACGATTCTCACATGGCTGCCCTTGAGTCACAGGAGCAATTCTGTTGACTACATGTTCATCATTGCCACTGTTCACATGGGTAACTGCATACAGTAGGGGTGTTCAAAACGGGCCATATTTGATTTGGATTCAGATTGAATTGGGGACAGTAATTTGATTTTTTGATTTGGATCACTGTCCCCGATTCGATTCAGCCAAATCTGAATCTGAAGATTTGATGCAGATTTGGAGAATCAGGCCGTGTGTGGACAAAACAAAAGGCGTGTGTGCACAACACTTTAAAGCGGGTTAAATGCTTTTGTGCCGCTTTAATTGTGTCAGTGTTTGCATGCCTCAGTGGCATATTGCACATTAATTCCAGCCACTGTAGGAAATTGGCAGCGTAATGTGCCTTAAATGATTTGGGGTGCAACAAACTAAAACTCTTTTGAGGGGTTTTAGTTTGCTGCCCCTACAGCCATGGAGCAAAGCACCAGGCTCTGTGCAGCTCCATGGCTCTGCAGGAAGCCCTGCCAGCAGCCTGGCAGCAGCCTGGGAAAGCAGCTTCTGCCCAAGATAAGTGGCAACCCCAATCTTTCTTTTTCCCCCACCCAGAGCCTGCCTGCCTGCCTGAGCTGTGTGGAGCGCTGGTGCTTCCCTCCATGGCTGCAGTGCCCCTCCGGGACTACCCGAGCCAGGTGCCTGTGGGCGGGTGCCGCTGCTGGAGCGGAGGGAAGCACCGGCACCACTGCTGCCCAGGGACCGCTTTGCCTGCTGGCAGCTTGCCCTCCCCTCCCTGCCAGAGAAGTAGGTAAGTCAGTGGGGTGGGTGCATGGCACAGGGGTTTAATCAGCCCTAAACTGAAGCTGTGTTTTTTAAAACCCACCGCTTCAATTTAGGGCCCCCATTTCATGTACACATGGCCTCAGCGATTCAGCCATAGACACAGCTTTAAATATTTTTTCTGCATACCTCAAGGTACCAGGTGCAGCTTGTGCACACTGTGATGCTGGGGAGGATGGAGCGTCCCATAGGAGCATGGGGGCACTCCCTGTGCTCCCGTGGGACACTCCATCTGCCCGAGCATCTCAGCATTCACCAGCCTCCTGGTACTTTGAGGTATGTAGAAAAAACATTTAAAGCTGTGTCCACGTCTGAATCGCCAAATCTTTCTGAACCTCTCCAGATCGATTTGGAGGATTCCAATTTGATTTGGAGAGATTAAAGGGTCTCCTGATTCGATTTGGATTTGGAGATTCAGCCACTGAATTAGGCCACATCTATGCCGAATCGAATCAGGGACCAAAACTTTGCACAGCCCTAGTATACAGGATTGGATTCATCATAGAATTTCACTACTTTTGACTACCAATTTTACTACAAAATGATAGAAAGTAAAAATATCTGCCTAGATTCACCTATTTTCTTAGGCTTAAGTTGTAAGGTCTTAGATGCTGGGACTATCCCATTGTCTTGTGTTGCTACAGCACCCAGCACAATGGAGTCCTGTGTCATGACTAGGGCTCCTAGGTGTTATAGTAATATGACAAATACATACTAGTAATAACAATTAACTGAGGTCTTAAAGCTCCGAAATTAATCAATAATATCAGGGATAATTTATTATGTTCTCATTGCACATTTGCTTGTTCTGAAGTATGATTTTGCTTCCAAAGGCTGGTCCATGGGATGAAAAATAAATAGATGTTATACTCTTGTTTTAACTGGTTAGTTGATAGCATTGTATTTGTTTGAAAGATTAAGTGAATTTATTTAGGGAAAGCTCTCCTCTCTGCAGAACTAGAAGAAGTAGTCATGAAATGTGCATTCCCAAGAAGCCAGAAAGCATGATCATTACACTTGGATGTCTATGTGCAAAATATACATTATAAAATAAACTGACAAAATAATTGGATTGTACAAGTATAATGCGGACTCTGAGTTAATAGGATGCTTTCTGGCTCCTGATTTCTACCAAAAAGTCAGTTTCTTTTTTTGTTCATTATTCCTTAAGACCTCATCCTGCTTATTTGCATATGAAAAGGTAAGTTTATAAAAGAACTTTCCTATTTAGTACCTTTAATAGTTAATAATTTAAATCTGCAGCCATTATCATCATATAGATTGACACAAATGGCATATGGATCATTCTGGAGATGAGGGTTAGTTTCTTTTAAGAGAGAATTGTTTTAGTTTTTGCAGGAAATTAATCAGGGGAATGGGCTTTGTGGAGCATGGAGCAAATCTAATCTGTCCTTTGTTCAAATTTGCCTTGCTCCAGTTCCTAGCAATTGTAGACAACATGATCTTTTGTGCAAGAGCCACTTGTTACATGCATAATTAGAGACTGCTGTAGCTGTGTTTAAAGAAAAACTGTTTTCCAATGTAATGTGTGATCTTGATAATAGTATTTTCATCAAAGGTAGCAATTACATTCATTAAGCTGGGACTGGCATGGCAGCAAGGAAATTAAGTGGAAGGTGAATAAAAAGCTCCCCGTTTCTTTTTTAAATCTCTCTTTCTTTACAAGTTGAAATGCACCATGTTGAGCTGTAACTGGAAAATACATACTGAATATAAGAAAAAAAATAAAGTCCTCCTTAACCTTTCTGAATAATGATCCAGAAGATATCCTAGGGACAGCTACTATAGATGCACTTTTCAAATTAAAGGGCTTTATTCTACATTAATTTCTTATGCAAGTTTTAAACGAGCTCAACATATGATTCAGGTCTTTAAAGGCTCCAGGGCTCTCTAGGATTAATTCACTGTTCTTTTCACACATAAATTAATTGTTTTGTGTTCTCAAAAACTGCAAACAGCCCATAAATCAACCAGTTTAGGAGAGAGACAAGGCCAGTACCTTTTTAAAATTACTCAAGTTATCTATTTAGGCTTTATTATAATGCCATTTTTAAAAGGGACAGGTGTAAAAGTAGGCCACACATTTTGTTAATTATAAGCAGATTTTTGGGGCATGTAACTAATTCTGGAAAATTTAGTTCTGAATATGGCACAATCCTGGAGCAGTGGAAAATCTCTCTCTTAGGACTATATATTAGATGTCACCTCCTTAAGTTAATAGTTACATTGCATGGTGCTGATCCAAAAAAGTTGGTATAAAAATCATGGCTTTTAATAAAGGAGAAATCTTGAAAGAATGCAATGTATAAATGGAAAAATGCATGACAAAAGATTTTTTTTATGCTGTTGATCATGCAGTTACTTACTGATGAATGTCATTAATGTTCATAGTACTCCAATATCTCATCTAGATGCAGAGTTCTGGACTCTGTTAACCAAGCCTTCAGTACTCCTCAAGATTTGGCCCATTTATGGTTTTCCGCAACATGTTAATATTTGTAGGTTTATCAGACTGCCATAACCTGACAAACTGATCTTGGAAACAACTGAATTTAAAGGAATAACTGAACATCTCATGATATAAAAGATCAGTTTTTGAGAAACTGCAGAGTCTTCAAAAATAACCCAAACTCTCTCCTGCTCTTTCTTTCCTTTCAGGCCCCCAAAACGAGTTTTGTAATCTGGTCTTGCTATGCTCTACAGTCCCAAAAGTGAAGTGGAAAACACAGGTTGCATTTGAAACTTTTGGTTAGTAAAGTTACTCTAAGAGAACACAAAATGTTTGTGAAACTTAAGAAAAGCCATCACTGGGAAGAAAAACGAATGCACTTATTTCTAGAAGGGGAAGGAGAA
The DNA here is from genome assembly GCF_000455745.1 of Alligator sinensis. Lineage (NCBI taxonomy): Eukaryota > Metazoa > Chordata > Crocodylia > Alligatoridae > Alligator > Alligator sinensis. The sequence goes on along the minus strand of NW_005842133.1, from coordinate 1,921,023 downwards.
GGTCTTCTACTGTATTTTATCTATTTTGGTACCTGGAATTTGTTGCATGTGTGCATAACTTAGGTCAGTGGGGGCCAACCTTTTTGGCAGGCATGCCACAAATAAGCCCCACACCCTCCCCAAGTGCCATCCCCTCCTGATCTGCTACTCTGCTTTCTGTTCCCTGCCCCATCTGCCACTCTACTGCCTGTCCCCTCCTCAGTGTGCTGCATGCCATGAACAGAAGCTGCCCATGTCACTTGGTGCACCTGCACCCCAGGTTGAGCACCCTCATCTTGGGACATGTATGCCTGTGCTCCTCTGCCCTCTGCCTCAGGGAATCAGTTTGGGAATGGTTGGCCCTCTAGTGGCCAGCCTGAGATAAGGTTAAAATCATAGCAATAATGCTTGGGGAAATACTGTAAAAATATTCTGCAAATAATTGAACCTTTTAAATAAATTTGTTTTGGCCATGCTTAGGCCCTTTTTGTGTTTGCTCCCATGATATGTAAGCAGGCATAAATATTCTTGAAAGAAGGCTTTCAATTATTTACAGAAACTGAATGTCAAAGTGTACAAAGTAAAGGTTTATGCGAGAAGTACTTACAAGCTCAGCATATTGGGGAAGTAAAAAACCCAGCTATACAGGACAGCTGGAAATGTGAATTTTGAGACCTGAACCCTTGATCCACAGAAGAAGGACATGAAAGGGAAGTCTCACAGGGGTTTAGGGATGAATTTAAGGACATTGTGAACTCGTCATAGTCATTCTTTGAGCAGGAAGAAGATAAATTGATCAGATAAAATATTAATTGGAAATTATTCACTCAGTTCTGTTGTCAACAGAGATTCCTTTTACTCATTTAGTAGAGACCTGTGATATTTAAGCTAAAGATTGCATATTCTTTTTCCTGCTCTGTGAATTACATTTCTAGGCCATTAAGCTGAAGGACATGATACTTGCATATATTTGTAACTACACATTGACTGATAGCATCACACTCCTGAGTTAAACTCTTTTAAATACTAGAGGCGGTGTACGCAACTCCAGAACGGCAAGAGTGGTAAGAAACTGAGCCGGATCTCCAGTCTGGAAACCCGGAGGGTTATCCAGCAACCTGAAAATCCAGGACTGTCTGAAGGACTCCTCATGGGCCCTGGCACCCTGACACTGCAATAGAGAGCACGTGAGTGCAACAGTGGCTGTGGCCTAGTGTTCGAGCATGGCATAGTCATTATATGTTCTTTAAGCTTTTCATTCTTTGAAGAAGCAGTCAATATTAATTTGAAAGGCCAGAGGCCATTGAGATGTGGATAAAGAGTCCCAGTTTAAGAAGCAAATAAGGCTCGGAATATTTGAGTTGGGCATGTAAATTAATAGAAGCCAGGGCAGCTGAATGTCCAAGAATTAATCGGGGACAAACACCCAGCTGTTACTCATCATGAATTAGTTTTGAACCTGATAAATGAATTTCAGACTGTGTTAATTTATGAAAATCCGTATGGTACCTGGGTTAAGGTGAGCCTAATTGAAGACCCTTGAAGGTGAGTTCCAGAGCCCCAGAACTGCTTATGGGTCTGGCGTTATCCCAAATTCCAAGGAAATCAGAGGCATCAGGTCATGTCTGCCTAGGGCCAGAAACACTGATGTCAATTAGGCTTCAGTTGGAAAGTGGATGGGGTATAGGGAAGGAGGAGCCCCCAAAAGTGCCAATGACATGAGTGGGTCCATAACCCATGTACCATCTCAGGACCCTCCTTTCTACTTAAGATCAAGGCGTGGTGGGTGAGTTGAGGGAAACTTCTTGTGTACATATCACTCAATGGACCTCGGCACCCAAGGAAAGAGGGAACCAAGCCAGGGCAGAAATCTCCTGAATAGCAAGGCACCTCCTGTTCCGGCATAACTGGATACACCAAGCCTTACCTTGTAGTCTGTGAGGGACTATCTATAATCAATACATGTGTATGTGTACCACTGCCCTCTGCTGAAGAAAGCAGGGTTCTGCTAGTATGTAATAATTTGTTTCCTATACTAGCTGAATATATAGCAAGGTCACTATGTGAGAGAGTCACATTCTCCTATCAGTCCCTGCCAGGTCCAAGCATCCATCTCACTTGTGATCTCATCAAGTGGCAAACTAAGCAGAGTAAGATTCGGAACAATGTTTGGATGAGCAAGCATTTGGGACTGATGATCTGGCAAATAGGCTACCCTCTGAGCAAAAAGGCCCCAGCATGCCCTAGTTGCTTTTAACAATTAAAAATAAATCCCGTGGATTCTTTCCCTTAACAATCCTGTTAACCACTAGGCTTGTGCAAAGTGGCTAGTATTCACTTAGGATTCAGCTGATTCAGGGGACAGTGATTTGATTTGGTGATTCAAATCACTGTCCTGAATCAATTTGGCTGAATCTGATTAGATTCAGTTGCTGCTGAATTGGCCAAATCTCTGAATCAGACAGGCCCCGTCCCCATCCCGCTCTCCCAGCCCCATCAGTGACTGCCTCACCCAGCCCCAGCTCCTGGCTCGTTAAAAAAAAAAGTACCCCCTCCCCGAACCACCAGCTCTTGCGAGATGGTGGGGGGGAGGGGCAACCCCTGTTGCCCTCCACTGCCCAGCACTGTGTCACAAGCTCCCATCCCCAGCTCCCGGCTCTTTAAAAAAGCCCCCACTCACCAGCTCCTGCCAGACAAGGAGCGATCCTAGCTGCCCCCCACTGCCCCATGCTGCATGGGAGGCTCTGCCACAAGGCTCCCACCCACTCTCCCAGCCCTGCTCATGGCTGCCCTGCCCAGCCCCAGATCCTGGCTCTTAAAAAAAACAAAAATATCACCACTCACCAGCTCCTACCAGGTGGGGGGTGATCCCCACTGCTCCGCACTGCATGGAGGGCCATGCTACAAGCCCCCAGAAGCCCCTAGGCTGCTGCTGCAGCTGGTGCATGCAGGGCTTTTTTTTTTCTTCTAAAGAACCAGGAGCTAGGGCCTTGGCAGGGCAGTCCCCCCAGGCCGGGCAGCCCCTGGCACGGTAGCCATGGGCAGGGAGGCTGGGAGAGTGTGTGGGGAATGCGGACTCATGGCAGAGCAGCCCCATGCAGTGTGGGGCATTGGGGTGCATGCCTCCGCCTGGCAGCAGCTGGTGAGTGCAGGGCTTTTTTTTTTTTTAAGAGCCGGGTGCTGCGGCGGGGTGGGGCAGCCATGTGGGGGTGGGCTGAGAGAGTAGGCGGGGGTTGGAGGGCACTCAGAGGGGCTGGGGGAGCAGGCAGGGGATGGGGCCTGGCAGGGGTCCCCCCATGGTCCCCTCCCTCCTCTTTCACCTCCACCTCTTACCTTTTACTTACTAGCATGAAGTCCGGGTCTAGTTCTCTGCAGCAGCGAGCGGGGAATGTCTGAATCTCCAAAGCTCTCCGAATAATTTCTGAATCGATTTGGACAGCTTTGAATTGATTCTAACCTTTTAACTGGTCTCCTGATTCGATTCAGATTTAGAGATTCAGCCACTGAATCTCCTCTGAATCAAATAGCACCTGAAGCTTCACACAGCCCTATTAACCACATTACCTTGCCAAATTCCAATTTGCATAATTATTTTGCTTATTTAACATTTTCCTCCATTAGAAATGGATAAATGGTTCTTTACTTCCTCTTTTTTAATATGTGGGGTAACTGTCCTGGCACAGAACAAATGTATTACAATCAAGAAATAGGTGTGATTCAGTAGAGGGCAGGAGAGAGAAGTTTTGTGTATGACATTTCCAGAGGATGTTTCCTTCTAAAATTGAACCATCTAAAAGATACTGAAGCTTATTACCCATAACAGTGGAGAACAGCCTCTTTGGCCAGTGTGCCCTCTCCCTGAGTGTCACTGCTTCCCTTACTCTGCCTGATCCATTGCTCTGCTCTCTCCAATCTGTCTTACCTGCATTTTTCTCCTTGCTTTTTGCCAGATCTGCAGTGCGCCAAACTAAGCAGCTGTGTGTGCCACTTGTGGCATGTGCCATGGGTAGGCCACCCCTGATTTATGACATGGCAGTGCCTAAAGTTTTGGATCAGAATCAAGGGCTCAATGTGCTAGGTGCTGTATGAATACAAGTAGACAATGCCACTGCCCTGAAGAGTTAGATAACAAAAATGATGGGTTTTTTTGTAGCCCAGGACTATTGCAAACAGGTAACAAATCCATTTTCTAATCAACAGCAACAAGATATATTAACATCGTACTGGAGGTTAACTGTGAAGTTCTAATCCCAACAGTCAAAGCCCGGTTTGTAAAACTAACACACTGGGCACTATATAACATAGGACCTACACTCTACGGTGCATTAGAATTGGTAATTAATAACACTGAAAAAATGTGAAAAAATATATCTAATGTCAAATATTTGTCTGAATAACAGAAGTCCAGTCAACCATAAAAATTAGTCATTTAACATTTGCCTTGATTAAACACTTTAGAGAGCATCATAAAAGTCTCTTCTCTGCCTTGAGAGAGGGAAAACCAAAAGAGGGTTAAAAAAAAAAGACAAAGTGAAAAGGCCATAGGTTTGTTTTCTTCAAAGTCATATAAAAAGAATATAGGATGTTCTTCATAACTGAGAAAACAAGGATATTAAAGGATATAACAGCATGCAGATAACCATCTACTGGTACGTAACGTGCAATCATGAAACATTTTCAAGGTTACGATTAAAGAGTATGTTTCACTGAAAAGTGTTTTGCCTCGGTTCTGGATGAAACATTTGGTACACATACCACAATTGGCAGATAGATATCTTCTACCTTCAAAGTAAACACAATGTCCAACATCTCTCTGCACGTTTCCTCAAAAACACACAGATCAAACTTTGGCACTAGAAAGACCTGGCTAAATCCCAACAGTAAACTTAATAGCCAAAATAAACCAAATGAGTTATATAAAACTTACTGATGTGCTACTTCAGTCCTAGACATGTTTAACTCCCAAACTATTCTCTGAATATCTTCCTTTACAGTTTGACAGAGAGGAGGTCTACACATAAGCCATCGCTTATTTGAAAGTATAAATTGGTACAACTTTGTGTACAAACACTTATACCAGTTTATAGCAGGATTTTATCAGTTTAGCTTGTACACACAAAAATAGCACGTTTACCCTTTGTTTATCCAATGCAATTTCTGCATCTAAACAAGCCCTCATGTTCTCTGCTTTCTGTGTCCTAAAAATGAGACAAGTGCCCTTAAGTCTAGTTTTTTATTTCAGTTTCTGATTTATGCCCATCACAACAGCTCCACACACAATTTCAACACATTCAACAGAAACCTCCATAGATAATGTCACAAAAACCTTGAAAGCACCCTCTGCCAGGTCAGTAAAAACTGAACATCTTTTCCATTTAACTCACCCCTGCAAGAAAAGCTGGACTCAAGGTGCCTATATACTCCCAGAGCACATGTATAAATGCCTGCATTGTGTGTATACATGCCTATATTAGGCCCTGAAAACTAGCAGTTAAATTCAGGCCTGCTCTACATCAGATGCATCAAATGGAAATTGTTTTTTAATCCAATGTAATGGAAGTTATACAAATTCCAGTTTATTGAGGTTTAGTATAACTGATTCTAATAGACTGGAGCTAAACTGAAGTAAAGGTGGCTAGGCAGTCTTCCAATTAATTATATTGATTAAAACTCACACTTTTCAGTATAGTTATGAAGCTTTTTTGACTGGACAGGCCAACAGGTTTTGTAGCATGAAGGAAGAAGTGAATTCTGGTCTAGAGATTTTCAATTATATACAAATCTTGAGGCTGCTTTAAAAGGCCCCATTGATTTTGTATGTCAAAGTAACACATTAGGTAAAGGGGCTGGTTTCTAAAATACACAGGACTTCCAAATGTTTTGTAGGTCCAAATCATTAGCTTGAATAGCATCCAACAATAAACTGAATGCCAGTACTATCTAAAGTAGATAGGTATTTAGTAATCAGTACATAGACTGATTCCTAGTCTCTGCTCAAGAATCACTAAGCTGCCTGTTAACTCAAGTTGGAGTGGTCTTGAACCTACATACAATAACCTGACTTAGTAAAGACCAAAGTTAGTTGAAATATTTCCCTCTAAAAGCACAGATTAGGCTCTTTAATAAATACAAATGAAAAAGAAAACTTAATCTTCAACTTCATTGCTATATGGATACCCAGAATCAGTCTTGATTCAAAAGGAATCGTTAACTAAAACTTCATAACAAAAAGCAGGCAACATCCCATCAAATAAAGGTGTAATTCTTCTTCCAGTTATTTCCCTAAACCACTTTCACTGCTTTTATGTGGCTGGTGCTTCAGCCAGCTAGTTCTCTAAGCAGCGAACTCTTCCAGATTCATCAAAAACTGAGCAGCCACGTCATTTGGTTCAAAATACTAGAGACAAGTTCTACGTATGAAGCACACAGTGCATATCGCAGCCAGAATGCAGCATATCCCTCTCTTTTCTCAGTGATTCTCAACCAAGGTGCTGCAGCTCAGGCTTAGGCTGTCTCTCCTTTCTGCTCGCCTGATTCCCAACCACTGCCCCACAAGGAGAATAGCTCTGTAATAAACTAGCTTTTGAAATTGGACGCCATTCAATTCACAAAAGTTATGGAGGTGCCTCAAGTCCAGTGAAAGGTGCCGCAAGTCCAAAAGGTTTTGAGAACTACTGCACTACTACAAAGAAAATCGACATCCATTTTTTCAGCAGTGTTGCAGGTGCACAGCTGTGAGAAAAACCTAAGAAATGTTCTGCTTCCTTATCTGGCCTCATATATACGTAATACAAGGGAGATATTAATACCCTTTCAACCCTGAGCCAGATAAGCATTCACTCACTATAACCCTCTGGTTCATCTCCAGAGAAGGAATCCACTCCTGCTACACATGAAACACACTGCACGACAACACCTCCCCACCATCGACAGGATCAAAAGCAGCTAAACCTTGTTCTTTTGACTGAGAATCTTTTGACTGATTCACTAATAGGAAATGTTTCTCCTCCACTCCCATTAACAAACAGGAACGGGAGAGCCTTGGGCTCTGTTGATTTGTAATAGATTTTTTTTTTTAACGGATGCAAATAACAACAGTGGCCAATGTAGCATTCTAAAGTAATTAATGTTAGCAGCCCCTTGGTTCTGGTGGGTAGAAAAGCATGGCACACACACTTCTGTTCATAACTGCTGATTTCCTGGGCAGATGGTCCCCCTTATGTAAGACAGCAGGTGTGGAAGTTAAGGATTTTCTTTATTATTGTATTGGAGGTTTTCTGCCTGATGAGTGTTAGGATCTTTTTCCTTGTCTGACAGCATTATGAAAAACACCAATTGTTCTCCTGCCTTGTTTCATTCATCAAGCATCTTTTAGATGTATTTGGCCAGATGTTTGAAAGTGCTCAGCACACAGCAACCCCTTCCCCCTTGCTCCCAATGGGGGAAGGAATCTCACTGGGAGCTGCTGGGTGTTATATGAATGTGATCACGTGGCTGAGTCCTGTGTGACACAGGATACCGGGTAAGATGGACCTATAGTCTGACCCAGTATAGGGCAGGTTTTACGTTCTGATTCCTTGGCTATTGCGAGAACTGGTGTGTAAATGTGTGAACACGTGTGTGCGTGCACGCATACATCTAATAGTATTTAAAAAGTCACCTGGAAATTGATCTTTTCACAATCTATGCTATATATATTTAGTCCAGAGGTATTATCTACTGACCAGAAGGACTTAAATCCAAAATGACTGACAAAAAGGAAAAACAATACAAATATTACTAATAGTTTTAGGAATTTTAAATGCATTTAAAATAACTCATTTTAAAAACTTCCCTTGACTAGAAAAGCAGAAGGTTGCACATTAGATGTTCTTTTTAACTCTGACCTTAACATAAATGTTCAGCCAATGGACAAATTGAATAGTATTCAGCTCAATATAAAACTTGCTATTTAAGCAGGGCTGATCATCATGTACATGGTTTTGTTCTCTCATCTCACCCCCACCTTTCATCTTTTCTTCTTGAAATTGCCTCTGGGTTGTACTGACCCAGTGGCAATTTCAGGAGATATGTTGTCTGATATTAGTGACATACTTGTGTGTCAGTTAACAAAAGTGATTGGAAAAATGTTTACTTTTGAGAAAAGATCTGTTTCTATATACCTGAGTCATTTTATACCAAATAATTGTAGAATTGGCTTCTTTAGTGAAATTGTTCTTGTAATTTCTTTTTGTTACGTTAGCATAAAACTTCACATTATCTAGGCAATGGTGTTCAAAACATACTCTGTTCTAGAATGGCTTAAAAATAACATTTAGAAGAAAGTATCATACTTGTTTTCTGCCCATCTTGAATGTTTTATTAATTAAGAATAGCTAGAAGGTTATTTTTCCATAGAGAGGTTGTACTGGGCCTGCTTATGTTCTGAGTCTGGTGCTCTCTCTAAAAGAGGCTACAGATTTTGAAGACATATTGTTAGTTCTTTTTGCAGTAAAAGCAAATAAATAAGTGTAAGCTTATGAAAAGAATTAACCATGAATATGATGTTTGAGCAACTACTGAAGTTAGCATCATAGGGAACAAGGCTAATATGATAATAGGACTCTTCCTACTTCACAAATAGGCTTTACAGTGTTGGAAGCAATGTCAGTGCTTAGCTATTTACTTTTTTTTTTAAGGTCTCCATCTCAGCATGTACAAACTTGTCAGACTACAAAACTAACTCAAGAAAATTCGTAGCCAAACCTAACACAATCATGGACCTCTGCAGGACTCCGGCGGGGGGAGAGGGGGAGGCAGACAGGGGAGCAGGGATAGACCTGGAGGGCGGAGGGGGTGTCGGGGGCCGGACACGGGCCTCTGCCCACAACCCCTATCATTCTTGATGGGAAATTGGCTAGTATCCTATAAATACCGCAAATTCAGCATTATTTGTTCACATTATAGCCTCCATCTATATATCAAAAAATGAGTTTCTTTTAAAAAAAACATAGTCAACGGTTTTATATTTCATACAATTTTCCTATAAAAACAAATATTTCTTTTTAATTTTCTTAAGTATAACAAGTAATTTTACAGAAGCAGCATATCATCTCGATACAAAACAGAAGAAAAATATGAAAGAAAAAACGACTACAGAAGACATCATATAAAATACTGCGATTGAATACTGTCAATGTAATGCTTTCCTTAATTGATACTTACCTCAGAGCTTTAAGAAGAATCAGAATAAAAGTGCACAAAGGCATGACCAAAACTTTTTTATTTACACCCCAGTTAAATTTACAAAATGCGTAGTTCTGAGGCATGATTTAAAATGAGAGGTTAAGAGAATATAAAGCAGATGCAAGATTCCAATGCTATATTTAGAGAAAAAACTACAGGCACTTGTATACAATCTTAATATTTGTGTTTTCCTGTTCAAGAAAGCCAAAGATAGCATTTTGTTCCTAAAGATGCAGTTTCATTGCAATTGTTTGCATGGGCTGGCTAAAGGCACAAAAAGGGGAATCCGCAGGAGCATTGCAGCACTTTACAACAGCTTAACGGGGTAAAAAGCAGTTCTGAGTTCCAGTCCCAAAATAGCAGACTTTGTTGACAGGCATAAAAGCCAACTCCACGACACTCAAAGGAGCCCCTGGCACAGGGTGGCATCAGGAGCATTTTAATGCTGAGACTATTCCCTAGTGTTAATGGCAGAATGCAATTCAGAGCAGTCTGCAAGGCTTTGCCTGGGGTGTGGGGGGGGCAGTGAGCCAGCCAATGAGGTCAGTGAGCCAGCCCTCACTGCTCCGGCTAGGGATTAGCGGGGCGGGGCCAGTCCTGCTCTCTCAGGCAGACAGTACAGCCCAGGACTGCAAAGCATGTTGGGATGCTGGGGGACTCTGATTTAACTTGAATCAGGAAGGGGTCAGGGGCAGAAGTTTCATAAATTGGTTTGACCTAAATCAATTAAGTCTAATACTACATTCAACCAGGTTTATCTTAAACCAGTTTCAGCCATTTTGAAACTGGTTTATATACACTGAACTTCTGTTCTTTTACAGGTTTAAACCAGTTTCTGATCACTTAAACTGGTTTGTGTGTAATTTCTGTCCCTAGTAAGGGGATACAGGCTGAAGCTTGAATGCTGCTGACTTAAACTAGTGAAAGACTGAGGATGAAATTGGAGAGTAGAGCACAAGCTGGGACAGCTCCTCAGCTGCTTTTCAAACCGTTCTATCTAGCTCAGGTGATTTGCAATGTGGCTAGTCTTGTTTGAGCTAGCTGAAGTGGAGTAAATCAAGATAATTGGTACACTGAATATGAGGCTTAATTCTGATTGAACTTTCTTTGAATTCAACTGAAAATGAACCTACAAACAGCCCAAAATCACTGATCAAATAATACTGAGCTGCTCATACTGTTCAGCAATGGGACAAGTGTCACCCTTATTTATTAAGCATTTGTTGGCAAGTAGGAAGAGACACAACCATAGAGGGAGGAATGGTACACAGCAGAAGCACATGATTGGCACTAAGGAAGTATCAAATTTTAAAATCACTGCTGCGACCTCCTTTTCTGGCTTAGCAAAAGTAAAAAAAAATATTTAAAAAAAGAGACCTCTAAAATTAAAAAAAAATAAAAATGGCACTGTGCATTTTTTATTTCTTTATATACTGGAAAATGGGTAACAAGAAGGCTAAATCTGCCCTGCTCTGTTTCTGCTGGAGGACAATGGGAGGACTCTCAAACTTCATTTCAATTCTGAATTTTAAACAAAGGCTTATCTTCCATTAAACTGGTAAACAGTTTAAAATCACTCTCAGTTGCTCAGTTTTCAACCTCTTGATTCTTGTGATATCTACATTTATTAGTTCTCTGATCACTGAAGAATCTTCTGAGGGAAAAAGGCCCATCAGGGTACACTAACCAGGAACCTGAACATTGCTATACAACAAATGGGAAAAATTGTGATTCAGGCTTTTCAGCCTTTGTATCATTGGGACATAAGAGATACAAACATCCCTATTCGTTGAGCTACTTCAATTTCTACAAGTGAGTCTCCCCCGTCTGGAACCTGATAGCACCTTCCTTCAGGAAGGTTATAAGAATTAATGTTTGGGAAACATTAATTCTGAGCATGGAACATAGAAGGGATCATAAGTGATAAGTATTCCTACAGCTTTCCTATTAACTACCTTATCTCTCTGTCCTTTGCAAAAAGCCCTAATAGTTCTGCAAAATTTCACTTAATCTGTTCATTATATAAATGAATGATTCTTTAACACATTTTACAAAGATTTTAACTTTTAACTTTTAAAAGAGGGAGATATAAATAGCCTCTTAGATTAAAATCCTTAATAGCTAAGAAGAGGATAGGCTAGCAGGTGGCTATTAATCACCTTTCAATATTCCCAACTGGGCCTGGCAGGGCCAAGCTGCCCAGATACAATTCACAACAAGCTAAGGGCTGCTCTCAGAATTACCCCAGTTGAAGCAGTCCCAGACAAAATGCTCCACCAAACAGGAAGGAGTACTGAACTCCACAGATGTATCCTGCCATGCCTACATACTTGTCATTTCCCCTGTCACATGCCACTGAAGGAAAACAGGTAGCAACCCACAATTTTTATATCAAACCATAATTCTTCTGTGCTGGGGGAAAATCTTCAGTTGCCTTGCTGAGATCACGGTAAGTGCCATTTGTACTGTGAAATTAAGCCAAAGATTTGGCCTCTCGTTTCATTGTTCATTTATTTTTGCCAGACCCAAGACATGCTTCTTGAATCTGAAACAGTCCAATCATTTAAATGATTTCATTATTTTAGAAGCATATTAAGAAGTAAATTCAATGATCAGGCATTTTTAACCCACAATTTGGAAATTAATGTACCATTTCACCACTGAGACATGCTGATTCTAATTTTCAGTGAAATCAGCCCTAAAATAATCAAGAGCTCCTTGGGGTTTTCAGTATTCTTGAGCTATACATTTTGCAATGGTGCTCAACTGGATATTCGAAGTCCCTTCATATATTGTGCCTGAAACAAATCAAAGGACATAAAACTCAAGTTAGCAAATTAACAGTGGTTTAAGACCTTGCTTTAACGACCCAATTAGAGCTCTATAATTGTAAAGCAAAAGACTTAGTATACAGTAACCAGAATCTGAGCTAATACTGTATTTTCTTGTGTACAACACAGCCCTGAATAATATATGCACTTTGTTTTTGAGAGCTAAAATGAAGAAAGAGAGATTCTCCTTTGAAAATACTGGTAAGGAACAGTTAGTAACTGAGTAGTAGCTTTTGCAGCATGCTGGAGAAAAAAGAAAATGTCTGCAGCCAGTGTTACACCCCCACACCTGCCGAGGCAGAAACTACTATTACCATATTTCCTCACTTATAATGTACACTGCAATTTCCAGCAGCTAAATTTGGGGGGCGGGGGTGCATTTGTATGTACAAAAATGTGTCATTCACATAAACTATTAAAATATTTCGCTGTTGATTACAACCATGAAGCATCTAGCTATTATTGAGGGTAAGGCATTTTCCTGAATTTCAAATCCCATGTTTCAAATACAAATATAAAATATTTACAATGAACATCAGCAATTAAAATTTAAAACCAAAGAGCAAAATTGAAAGCAATGACCAAATAAAAAATCTTCTTAGACTTCCAAAAGGAGAAGTTATATTGAAAATGCAAACTTAGGTCATATCTAGACTACACCCAGCAGCAGTACCCCCAAATGCTTAGAACTGCGCTGCAAATTCTCTCTCCTGAAGTATGGGGAATATAACTACATCTGTATAGCACTGTGGGAGGGCTAATTAGTATGGGGTAGGTTAACTAGCACTATCACTCAGCAGTGCTAATTAGTGCAGCATGGAGGCAGCTACACTTCATTTTAGTGCAGCAGGGAGCCCATGGGTAGCAGTACAGTGTGAGGGAGGGTGCACTGATGGTGGGTATGGTAGGCTTGCAATTTGAACATGGCCTTAGCCTCCTAACGTGCCAACTTCACCCAATTGCAAAAATGGTACCTTTGATTTTTTTGAATCTTAATAATGTTCTCATTAAACAAGGTGAAGTGTTTATCCATATTTACACTGAATTAAATAGGATGGACTGACTTACTTCATACTTGTATGACCCTTATCACCATCAGACCTGAGTAACTATATTAAGCTAAAAGGAAAACATCTTTATCAAGTTGCTATCATCTCATTCAAACCTAAATCTATAAACAAAACCAATCTTAAATTCTGTTTTATGCATTCAGGAAGAAATTTCTACTTACCAATCTTGCAGTCTCGGTAATACTTTTCAACTGGGTAATCTTTTGTGAATCCTGCTCCACCCATCCATTCAATACATTTACTAGTTGTCAATGTTGCAACCTATACAAAATGAATTTCACAATTACCATTTTATAATACACTTTTGCCAAGACATGAGTAAATTTCAGCTTTGTATCCGTTTTCAGAAATAAAGCAATAATGAGAACAACTGGAGGGAAAAGGAAAGATTAGTATTTCTGACATGTAACCCATATACATTATGGAAGTGTTACTTATAAGAATGTTATTTGTGCTCAAACATAAAGATCATTTTCATTTCTCTCTCTCCATAACATCAAGAAGTCACAGTTATTTTCAATAGCTGTACTTTCCTATTACCTCTCAGGTAAGAGACTTCCAGTATAGTCAAAACAGCAATTAACGTGAAAAGGAAGTGATTCTGCATTTGCCTGCAGGCATTTTTAGATCTTATTTTGGCATTCTTGTTCTGACTGGGAGAACTGCAAGAGATGCCTTTATGATCTCAAATTAAATTCCCCCATCTCATATCGCCACAGTGATTAATAAACCTGTGGTAATGGTATTTTCCTTCTCTGTATGTGAATATCGGTATAACCAACTTGACCAGGAATAGGCAACCTTTTCCAAATGTGGGCCAAAACAACTAACCCTGGGTCAGAAATGGGTGTGTGAATAGGTGCAAAGACCCAGCTGCAGCCAGCGGTTGCTGCTGCAGCAGTATGGAGTGAATACCAATAGTCAAAGCCCACTGCCTCCAAAGCCCCACATCTGCAGGCTGGATCCCATGTATCCATGGGCAATAGACTGCCAACCCTTGAACTTGACCATAACAATGCACTTGTTTTTTAAGTGCTGCTGTTTGGGTTTTTGATATCTTATTTAGGGAGTTTATGTTGCTTTTTCATTCAGTTGTTCTCTTCCTTGTCACTTTGAAAACTGCAAGCTAGAAACAAGGAGAACACATTCACAGATTTTAAAAGTAAGTAATTTAAAAAAGAAATGCATTCAGTAATCAATCAATGTTTAAAACAAAGTGAAGAACACTTCCTCAATTAAAAAAAATAAAGAGTTACCTCTGCAGCATAGTATTTGGCCATGCTTGCCTCTTTTATGAATGGCTTTCCAGTTTCTGCAAGTCGGGTGGCATTGTAAGTCAGCAACCTGGCAGCTTCCAGTTGAGTGGCCACTTGAGCTATTTGATGTTGCATTCCCTGTAATAACCAGTCTCCCAAATTACATGGAACTTATCAAAGAAACATTCAACATATTATTCCTAGATAACTCAAGTTTAAAACCAATATCAGCTTCTGGCAAAAAATTACTTATTTTGCTTTTCAAAAGACTCAAATCTACATTCTCCAGCTGAAGATGGCTTAAGTTATTTGGTGCTCACTGGAGTTCTCTTTTCCTAGATCAGGCTGAAGAAAGCTCATGTACTGATACCGCATACATTAGATCAGGTGAGGAATGTGAGGAATTGTGCTGCATAGTGTGATCTGTGCCTTTGAAAGGTAAATTGCCATGTTTTGTTTTTTCCTTGTTTTCATTTCCTTCTCTCTGATTACCTGTAGCAACAGTGGGCCATGCTTTACTTAGTTGTTCTCATGTGTATGTGCTCTATCAAGCTTCAAATGATTAAAAAATGTTTGAAATATAAAATAGACCTATTACTCATCCAGACACTGTCTGGTAGGAAGATGACAGGAATTGTTCGTTTACTTTGGGAGGGTTGTGTTTACATCTCAGAGAGGAAAGGTATCTCTCTCCTCTCTTCTTCTCTGACAGGTTAAATGCAGTAAAATGTGATGCCAGTGTACTGAGTAGCAGTAGCTATACTATCTCTTTTAGCATGGAGAGCTTTGTAAGTGGCAGAAGGAGAATGGTGTTTATGGAAGGATGAGAGAACAAGAGAACACAAGGAAATGTGATGGGCATAGAGAAGAACAGGGAAAGCAAGGGGTGGGGAAAGAAAAACGTCTACATCCATAAGCCAGTCTAAGACATTAAAATTTAAGGCAGGATAAAAGCCCATCCTCAATATCCCACCCAAGTATAAATCTCTTCTGGCAGCCTATTGAAGAATGCAGTCTGCAGGGAAGAAGCCACACTTTCACAATCGTCTTAAAATTAGTCAGAACTGAGCTACTACCCTGTGGAGCAGATTCTCACTTCTGGTCATAACTTAAAAAAAGAGAAAGAAAGTAACTTAACAAAAGCGTTAAGGTCAAAAGTATGATTTATCAGTCCAATTATATATTACCATTATATTGTGCTTTCTTTAAAAAAAAGAAAACCCCCTTATTTTTTTTGAAAGACTCCAAAACTAAGTTGTTTGGCAATGAACATTTAAAGGATCCAGCTTACTGCCCAATACCCTGAAAACTTTCTAAACACATTATTACTCACCCAACGTTAACACTATTGTGCTCCCTAAAATTTGCAAAAATATGTAAAGGTCAAAATAACACAATTACAAGGCAATTATAAAATTCATTTCCTTTCAAGGGACCCATTTCTACTAATTTCCTAGCAATCTCTGGGTGCTTCCTAAATTTTTTATAAAGTATCTGTAGTACTAATGTTCCTTCCCTTCAGAGACCTACTTTCCTTTGAACAGGAAAATCACTATAGTAATTTCAATTATACATCTTCCTTATTAACCTATACATCATTTTTGCAACAAATTAGATAATCTTGTTTCATTTTAAGATACAGATTTCAAGAGAACTAAGTGTCTTTGTATAAAGCACAGACTATCATCATTAAACTTCCTTGAGCTTCTCCTTATCTTTTTTAGTATTTTCAGTGTCTAGAGAGAAAATATCTTTCCTACCTAGGGGATAATATGGCCTAAAGATGTAAACAAATTTACAGCAAGGACAAAAAAAAGATACTAGTTCTAGTGTATTCTTTTAAAGGTAGTGCACATACTTTATTCTTTTTATTGTAAACAATAGTATCAGATTAAACTAAAGTGTTGCTTGGCATACAAAATATCTGTAAAAACAGATATATCATTAGATCTGTATATCTTACATACCAAACGAAGAATCTCCTGAAATTCTTCTGAATCTGCAATTTATAGACTTTGAGGAGAAGTCTTATACAGCCAGAAAGCACTACAGTTATGTAATTATATTATTTATTGCTGACATCCTCTATTGGGATAATTACTACTTGGTTATTAAAATAGATCACTTTTAATACATACAATAATATGTACCTGGAAATCAAATATGCTTTTCCCAAACTGGACTCTTTCCTTTGTATATGGAAGAGTTTGGTCAAAACATCCCTGTGCCAACCCCAACATCTGCGAATAAACAGAAAAACAAAGATTATATTGAGTAAATAATTTGTATATTTAATGTACCCAGTGGAGGGAATCATTACAGTAATTCTTTTTCTGGACAGATGGTGTGCTTTTAAAAAAATTTTGGCATTCAAGGAGAGGAGCTTTGTTTTCTTTGGAAAAAAAGAAATATGCTGTGTGCAGCACAAGGAACAATGAAACTAAAGATGATGGAAACACAAAATACAATGACATATCAGCCCAGAATTTTGCGAGCCTAAGCTTTACTACAATTAGAATTCCTGTCTAGGTGAATAATGATAAAAAGTCTTCTTAAGGAATTAGCCTATTATATAACCATCTGCATGTACAATGAAACCCTGTAAATCAAGGCGTGGTATCAGTAAAAATGTAGTGAATTTTGGCAAAATTCAGGGGTCTTCTCTGATCTCAGAACACAATCACTTGAAACAGTAAAATTACCGTATGTTAGGCAGTAAATAAATATACATACTACTCCAAGAAACTGCAAATTATAATCAACAAGGTTAGTTACAAGTAACATGCAGGTCATCCACTGAACTAGTACAGCTCATGCAGAAGTAGTTCAAGTTTCCCTGCAATTTTCTGGAGAGGCAACATTTACAGGACTCTGAGCCTTTTCAGTTTTGGGTGCTCTACATAAGGCAAAAAAAGGAGCCAGTTGCACTATAAATGCTTCAGCTCATTTCATACAGACTAGCAAACAGAATGCAAACTTTGAATTATCTAGGTGAACTGGGCTAAAATCAGTGACTAGGATCATGGCAGATGTTAATATAATTTTATGACTGAGATCTTTTATGCCTGATCCCCAAATCTGTGCATCCTGCAATGCCAGACATGCATGGTAGGATGCATGATTTCTAGGACTGGGGACCAAATTCCTCCCATCCCGATCATGGGACTGCCAGCGTAGGAACCCTGCCATTGGAACATGGTCCCTGAGGCAGGCTCCAATCTGCCAGGAATATGAAAGGCAAGCTGTGTAGCCCAGCACTGGAAACCAGTTCCCCCAAGCCAGACTCTGCATCTGCTTTTCTTAAGGTCCTGGGGCAGCACGAGCCCAACACTGGGGAGATGCTCACCCATTTGGATTTTCTGGGCCCAAAACTATTGAAACCACTGCAACACCACTGCACTTTGAATATGTTAGCTCCCCACAGGCAGGCATATTCAAAGGGTGCACATGCAGCTAGACAGTACACACTACACCTAGAAACCTACATGCCACATGTTCAAAGTTAAGAGTGATATAAAGCAGCCACAAAGATGTTCCACATTTAATGGAATATTTATGGATGGTTTGGCATTTCATTGCATCTTAAATATCTTGCATGTGTGGCATGTTGCCATTTATTGTATGATTAACACATTAATCACATGATAAAGTGTGATTAACCAGGGGCCTAGAAATGAAAGGTTTCTTGCTATGCCAGTTTCTTGAGCCTTTGAGGCCCTGAACATGCTGTCTCAAATATCTAACA
The DNA here is from genome assembly GCF_000455745.1 of Alligator sinensis. NCBI lineage: Eukaryota > Metazoa > Chordata > Crocodylia > Alligatoridae > Alligator > Alligator sinensis. The sequence continues at coordinate 1,902,917 of NW_005842133.1, read as the reverse complement.
TGTTAAGTGAAACCATTTAAACTCTTATCTCTACCTAATGACTCAGGACTGAATGCCAGAGGGATAGTGCAAAGCTTTTCTTCAGTATCAGATCATAATCTTTCATTAATGTTAAGTTATAAGCAGCATCAAGAGCAGAATCTAACTGGTAAAGGTGGCATTTTGAACTTCAGTTCAAACTGTTGGTTAGTTTGGTGGGAAAATAAAACACAGACATCTATGAAGAACCACTTTTGTATCTGTCCCAGCTTCTCATGGGGTGGGCTAGGTCTGAAAAAAATATAAAAACCCAGGAAGCATGTTTCATTACAAAAATTAGCTTGAAGAAAAGATCCACAAGGAATTAGTGACCTTTCAAAGGTCCACTTCTAAAAAGAGAGAGTATCATGCAGTGGATAAGTGAGGGATTAGGAACCTAGTTGCTTTCATTCTTATCTAGCTGCCCTTTCTGCATGCTGTGCTGACTGCTGCTTCTAACAGGAGCAAAGATGGAAAGTGTGCAAAAGAAACACACAACCAAAAAAATGCCTAAAACCTCCCACACCAGATTAAAAGGGAGTCTGTCGCAGGGCACCTCAGTGCTCTGCTCCTAGAGAGTGGAAACTGCCAGCTGGCAGGACATAACAAGCACAGCTGGGGGTTGCCAGGGGCAACCAGGAAGTCAGCTGACTGGAAGGGGCAGGGCCTGGCCCTCATAAGGCCCAGGGGCCGAGGCCAGGCTAGCAGTTCCCTGCCAGCAGCTAGAGGGGCAGGAGCTCCTGGAGCTAGGATGTGAGGAGAAGCCTTACAGCAAGTACAGCTCATGATAGCTCTGGAGGCTTGAGCAATGATGCTAAGTTATAGCCAGGAGACTTCGGTCGTTATAACCAGAGGGAGTATGTTTGAGTTATAGCCAGGAGGCTCGAGTTTGTGTTGTTATGTATTACACCGGTGGCTAGGGTGAGGCTATAAGGGGTTGGAGGAGGCCTCAGGGGGAACCCCCAGCGACGTGGGGACCCCGGCGCCAGGGAGGGCGCAGCGTACTCATTGGGGACTCACAACGAAGTGTGAGGACCCCGGCGCCAGTGAGGGCGCAGCATACTCAGGAGGGGCCCACAGTGGTGTGGGGACCCCGACGCCAGTGAGGGCGCAGCATACTCAGGAGGGGCCCACAGTGGTGTGGGGACCCCGACGCCAGTGAGGGCGCAGCATACTCAGGAGGGGCCCACAGTGGTGTGGGGACCCCGACGCCAGTGAGGGCGCAGCATACTCAGGAGGGGCCCACAGTGGTGTGGGGACCCCGACGCCAGTGAGGGCGCAGCATACTCAGGAGGGGCCCACAGTGGTGTGGGGACCCCGACGCCAGTGAGGGCGCAGCATACTCAGGAGGGGCCCACAGTGGTGTGGGGACCCCGACGCCAGTGAGGGCGCAGCATACTCAGGAGGGGCCCACAGTGGTGTGGGGACCCCGACGCCAGTGAGGGCGCAGCATACTCAGGAGGGGCCCACAGTGGTGTGGGGACCCCGACGCCAGTGAGGGCGCAGCATACTCAGGAGGGGCCCACAGTGGTGTGGGGACCCCGACGCCAGTGAGGGCGCAGCATACTCAGGAGGGGCCCACAGTGGTGTGGGGACCCCGACGCCAGTGAGGGCGCAGCATACTCAGGAGGGGCCCACAGTGGTGTGGGGACCCCGACGCCAGTGAGGGCGCAGCATACTCAGGAGGGGCCCACAGTGGTGTGGGGACCCCGACGCCAGTGAGGGCGCAGCATACTCAGGAGGGGCCCACAGTGGTGTGGGGACCCCGACGCCAGTGAGGGCGCAGCATACTCAGGAGGGGCCCACAGTGGTGTGGGGACCCGCCAGTGAGGGTGCAGTATCCTTAAAGGGGCCTCACAGCGGAGCGTGAGGACCCCGGCGCCCAGGAGGGTGCAGCATACGGGGTGTATAGACCCCAGCCCTAGAGAGGGGCACTTTTGAGAAGCCCAGGCGTGGGCGTGGTGAGCCCCAGAGAGGGGACCATATTGAGTAGCCCAAGTTGGGCACGGCAAGCCCCAGAAGGGGGGTCGCACTTCTGAGAAGCCCCAGAGAAGGGGTACTACTGAGAAGCCCCAGGGTGGACGTGGTGAGCCCCTGTGGAAGGCAGAGTACTGTGGTAAACCCCGGAAAGGGCAAAGTACTGTGGTAAACCCCAGGGAGAGGGGGGAGTGGTGCGGTGAGCCCGGGAGAAAGGGGGTAGCAGTGCGGTGGGCCGGGGAGTCAGGTGGTGTAGCCGAGAAGTCCCAGAGGGGGCACAGAAGTCCCCAGGAGAGGGGCGGCATTATAGAGAGGTCCCCAGGAAAGGGGCGCTGGTACAGAGAGCCCCAGGAGAGGGGCGATGTTACAGAGACGGCCCAGACTGGGCGCCGAGAGCCCCGGGAGAGGGGCAGCATTAGAGGAGCACCCCGAGAGAGGGCGGTTAGACTGAGAAGGCCCAGTGCAGCTGCAGAGAGCCCTAGAAGTGGGCGGTTTGATTGAGGAGGCCCATAGTAAGCACAGGAGGCCCCAGAGAGTGGGCGAGTGTACAGAGGAGGCCCGAGAGACGGGCGGTGTATCTATAGAGACAGACCAACGTCTATCCCATCTGCGAGGCTTGGGGCGTGGTATCAGGGGAGGTTGGAGCCACGCATAGCCCATAAGGCTAGGGTGCCTGGGAAGCACCCATCATACAGGGAGACCCCCAGTGGGTCCGGGAAAACACGGGGACAGAGGTCCCAACTAACCGTGCCCAAGGAGACGTGAGGCAGCCTCCCAACTTTACCTAAACATCAAAGACGTGGCGGGCTAGAATCTGAGGGTGCACCTTGGGCTGACTTGGCACGGAAGAGGGGGCCTTAAGGAGATCACGGCCCTCCTGTAGGACCCCACCGTGACAGAGTCAAACATGAAATAAATAAGAATAGTTCTGATTTCAAAATTGGAACTACATAAAACTTTAACAGCAGAAAGTGCACGGATGAATAATATGTAAAGGCAAGTTACTAAATGACGATAGTCAGCTATTTGATCAAACTAAAGTCAGCTTTTACATGGTGTCCAAATAAATGTGGGGTGCTTTACAGATCCTTGGGAAGACAAGGTAGTTAACTTGAATGCAAATGCCACTTCTCAGCATAAGGGAAAAAGCCACAGCATCAAGAACATAAGAGAGAGACTGTATACATATCAGAAAGCTATACAGAAGAGCTTAGGTTATCCCAAATTCCCTAGACATTTCCTCATGGCATTACAGCTCAAACAACATATGGAGAAGCAGTATAAAAAAATCTGATTGTAGCAATCCTAATTAGCTATACGCTACATTACAGGATTGCATTGCATTGCTGTAAAGAAACAAATCATATAAACTTTAGCATATACAACATCATGTATGTCTACTTTACATCAGAACTATCTGAAACTGTTTTCTTAGCCACAATCATATTTTTATAAGATGTTCATTACCTTTTACTATTACTACTTCAAAACTAAATTCAATACTACAGGGTTTTTAAAACTGCTGTTCTTGTTCATTCAAGCACATTTCTCTTTATTTGAAGGTGTCAAAAAGTATTAACTAAGATATAACAACTACCTGACCTTAACTTTTAATTAGGGTACATTAATTAGAGTAAAACCCAGACAGTGTAGTTTATTGCCAGAACATCTATATTATTTATATCTCTGGGAACAATGGGCCCCAGTTCTCTAGTTTTAAGGCCATATATGACAAAGTTTAATCATAGATGATCTTTAAAAATGATGGAAAAGCAGACTTGAAGTAGCATTGCTCTACCCCACTATATGGCAAGCCTAGGACCTGAGCTGTCTACCAGCAATTTGAAAAGGAAAAGGAAAATAAATAACCTTTAAAATTATAAGCACAGATGCACCACGCCCAACTTGGCATATCTATTTCTTTAGCAAAATATTTGTGAAGTACATTTTTTAAATATAAGTCAAGTAATTCAAAAGCCTCATAACCTTTAGAGTTGGATCCTGCATCCACTGAAATCAACTGAAATTTTGGTATCTGAATTGGGTTTATAACAAGATATTTTTTCTTTAAAACAACAAAAAATGTTGTACAGTACCACTGATTCAGAGGACTTCTGTTACAAAGTATCAATTTTTGTTTTGGGACCACTTCTAAACAAGTTGATGTGAAAACCTAATTAAGATGAAAAGCGAATATGAAACTTCACTCAGCTTCCCTAGAATCAATTTGAGCGGTGCTAACTATTATTTTTACCGTGTTATATTCAGTATTGGCTAAAGAGCTAAGGTTGCTGTTTGAAACAATAAATACAATGTAAGCTAACATTCTAGATACATTTCAAAATTAGGAAGTTTATCATTGGAGAATAATTGCTATTTAATGCACTATGGTTCTCATGGAGCCAGAATTCTGACATTGACTGAAATTTCACCATATGTAGTAGGCAACCGCTGTACCTTTTGGATCCTGGTGTATGCATGAGAGGTCACCCATACCTACAACGTGTACAGCTAGACATGAGTATGGAGAAGTGGAGGCTGCCCAGCCTTTCCATCCCCCCCAGCTCTATACCAAATACTACTGCTTCGCCTTACATAAAGAAAGAGTGACATCTGGTGGCAACACAGAGTCTTTTCATAAAGAATTTTCTTTATAATTTACCTTTTCCAATCTCTTATGTTTTAAAGGTTTCAGTCCCAATTCAAACTACAGAACAATCACATTAAACACTGTTACCCACCTGCGCAGCAATACCTATTCTGCCCCGATTTAACATTCCGATTGCATACTTATAGCCTTGTCCAAGCTGTCCCAGGATATTGGTCTCAGGAACCTAAAGAATAAAAATCACTCAATTACTCCTTGTTCTCTTCTGTTCTGCAACTGCTAGGAGTGCTCACAGCTGAATCAGAGTACATGTTTTATTTAATACACCTTATAACTGAAGGCAACGATATAAAAAAGGGAATTCGATTCCCATAGCACTTTTGTAGAACCCTTGCCAGCACACAGGATTATAAATAGGGAGAGAGAAAAGAGTATTCAAAATTGACCCATTAGTGGAAACTTATAACACCGAGGTAAGATGATCCTCAGGAGTGCTGGGTAGTTGCTACACCTTCACAAGATTCAGCACGTGAAAAATCAAGCCCTTATTGAGCTTTCTTTCCTTTAACTTTATCATACATAAAACACACTTCAAAATCACTAAACTTCCACCAGAAGCTTTAGAACACTTACTGTACCTTAACATTTTCAAATGTTACTGGGCATGTAGAAGATGCTCTGAGTCCCAGTTTATCCTCTTTCTTCCCTGCACATAGTCCTTCTGTATCACGATCTACTATGAAGCATGTAATTCCCCTATATCCCTAAGGAATAAATAAAAACAAAGCATCTAATCAATAATTTTTGATTAACTGATTTCCCCATCTTACAGTTTAAACCTGTTGAATGTTATATTAATAGGCAAAATGTGGCATTATCAACTACTCTGTTTCCTCAGCAATATCTGCTGTAAACAGAATTTAATAAGGACCAAGGAAATGCTTCTGGCTGTCCTCATGGGATAAAAAAATGCTGAGATTTGACCATGTTACACAACTTTTAAAATATGCTCACTGAACACAGCTAAATTCTCTAAAGATTTTATGAGCAATTTTACGAGGATGTGCCCTCCCAATTCTGCATGCTACCACCCCCTGTCTCAGCCACCCTGAGCAGCTCTGATACTGGACACAAAAACTGAAGCGAGGAGAGGAGGGGAGGGGTGGGGAAGGGAGATTTATCTGTAGGAACTATAACTCTTGTTTTGCAAGTTATGTTCTGTGCACAAATATTCTGCTTCAAACATGTGGATCTAGTGATGCAGAGTTAGAGATTTTTAGCTAACAGCAGCATCTGGTGGGTGCTGAAAGCATTCTGCATATCCAGCTGAGGGCCTGGATAGCAGAGTACCCAAAATACTTCAGCTCCTCCTCATCACTGGTGGCTGACACTTCAGACCACAGTCCCTCTCTTCCTAGTTTTTAAACGATAGTTAATTTACTGTGAAAAGATAGCAACAGTTAGTATTGTTTCTTTTATTCTTTGACTGGATAACCTTTAAGATTTCTTAATGGTTGGAGTGGTAATCCTGTACTTGCACTGATGTGCAGAAATACCCAGTTTTCAAACCTTAGCCCTGCAGTGTTATCATACTCACAAGCAATGGGCACAGAAGGTACCTATTTTGAACAAAAGAACACAAGTTATCTTAAACACTAAATCTAACACTAAAATAACCTGTAGAAATGTATTCACATTCCAAAACAGGCAAATTGGGATTTTTTTTCAACTTTTGCCTTAAAATCAAAATGACAAATGACTAAAACATCACATCTACCTTTTCAGAAAAGCTACATGAGCTACCTGCCCTAGGCAAAAATAACCAGTTTACTGTACCAATGCTTTTTGGACGTGTCTACATGTGCACTTTAATGAGCATTAGCTTATTTTAATGTGCATTAAAGTATTGCTAAAAAAGTGCTCTTTAGTTAATGTGCATTAAGATAGGCTAATGCGCATTTTCCTAGTATGGGGGTACTAGATTTAATGCACATTAACTAAAGCACATTAATGCACGTGTAGACGTGCCCTTTGTGGCCTTAATTTGAGCTTGCTTTTTGTCACTTTTATTTTGCCAAAGGCAGGAAGAAATTTGTTAAGTCAGTGGTGTTTAACCTCTCTGGCCCCAAGGGCTGGATGAGTGGCATGGAACCAGTCTGCAGACTGGATCCCATGTGGGTCAGTTCACACATGTGATCAGTTGTGCAGTCATGGCCCCATGAGCCATGTTGGTCTACATGTGCCATCTGATACGTTGTCACAACCTGGTGCGCTGGACTGGCTCATGCGTGCAATCCAGCATGCTGCTGTGACCCCATGTGCTGGATTCAGCTGCAGCCCAACCTTGCACGATGATCCGATCTGGTCATAGGGCTCTGTCATCTAGGGGACGGGGCTCCCCAGGGGTCCAGAAATTTGGCAGTGAGGGAGCGGTGGCACCATTAATTGCCATGGCTCTGGGAGCAATTGATGCTGCTACAGCAACCTTGCTGCCACATTTCCAAATCTGTAGGGAGCCGCATGAGCCAGGTGACACAGCTCCAGCAGAAGGAGCATTTCCAAATTAGTTTGTGAATAACACCACTGTGTTAAACTATTTGTGAGGTTCTCCATTTTTGTTCAGGAAATAGAGCTAATTTTTAAAGGTTTATCTGCTGTAGGGCAAAGAATATTAACCTTCACACCACAAAATGAGGAGCATTGTCATGATATTACCAGCTATCAGCAGAAACAGCCACAGCTATTCCTTAGCAACTTACTAAAGAAGGATCTACATTTGCCATGACATAAAACATTCCAGCCTGCTCCGCAGAGCTAATCCACATCTTTGAGCCATTGATAATGTAATAGTCTCCCTTCTTTTCAGCGCGAGTCTTTAAAGAAAATGCATCACTGCCAGATCCAGCCTCTGAAAGACAGAAACTGCCCACCTGTTGATTAAAAGGAAAACTATTTTATAGATTTTATGTAAAATATTTGCATTGCAAACATTAACAAAGTTTAAAAGCAAAGTGGACATAAAGCAATCAATCTTGTTAAATATTTAAACTACTTTTTAATGTGCATGTTGTGTGTAGTGGCAAAGTGAAGTTTACAGATATGAAGGGAGGATAGCCTAGAGGTAAAGAGAAGGAAGCAAAGTCATGACCTCTGGGACATCCTCCCTATTCTGCCACAGTGATTCTTTCTGTAATTTTAGCATACTTTGTAATCTCTCTATACTTCTAGTTAACCCATTTGTAAAACAGACCTAATACTTTGTATTCTAAATACCCTTTATATCAGTAAATCATTTTGGATAAAACACTTTACAGTACACAAGTATGAAAGAATAACATTTGTCACAGAAGGAATCCCAGGTATGCATGTTGGAAGGTGTTTTATAACACTACTGCTTTTTAAAGATCTACAGGCAACCCTCCACTTAGTGCTCTTAATTGGTTCCTGAAAAACCAAGCATTAAGCAAAACGAACGCTCAGTGAACCCGAAAGTACCTGACGACCCAAGATGGCAACTACAAGTGTTTTTCATGACCCAAGATGGAGACCCCTCAAGCATTATAATGAAACTTGCTGAGCGCGCTAAGTGAATCAGGTATAGGCAACCCCTGCTTAGCACTCTTAATTGACAACATGAGCGTTCAGTGAAACGAGTGTTAAGCAAAACCAAAAGTATTTGATGAACCAAGATGGCAACCATAAGTGTTTTTAATGACCCGAGGTGGTGACCGCGAGCGTTATAACGAAACTCGCTGAGTGCTAAGTGAAATCAGGTATCAATTTAAAATGAGCAATATAGCAAAACAGCGCTAAGCAAAACAGCATTAAGCAGGGGTGCCTGTACATTTTCTCCTCACACTAATGTTAATACATCTAGATCAGTGATTCTCAACCAGGGTGCTCTGAGATCCTTTCAAGGGCATCATGAGGTGCTACACAATATTAGCACTGTTAGGTGTACAAACATGATTCACAAGATAAATCCAGAGATTTCAAGGGGGAATCCATAGTGTCAAGGATATTCTAACTGGTTGTGGCCTTTCTGAGATCTCTACACCAGAAGAATTGGTCTATTATTTTTCTGAAGTCAAAAATAGTGAAAACTAAGAACTGGTATTTTCTGAGGTGTGCCATGAGTTTAAAAAGTTGAGAACCACTGATTTAGATGAAGTTAACTTTTATACAAGGGAAAATAACAGTTACTTAAAGACCCTAATAAGTCAAGAAACATTTCACAACACTGGGACTAAGGACACTAGGGCAAGGGAAACATTTCACAACACTAGGGTTAAGTTTAGTGATCAGAAACTGGTTTAAACCTGTAAGAAAACAGAAGTTCAGTGCACATAAACCGTTTTCAAAATGTCCGAAACTGGTTTAAGATAAACCTGGTTGGACGTAGTATCAGACTTAACTGATTTAGTCAAACTGGTTTATGGAACTTCTGTCCCAGATCCCCTCCTGGTTCAAGTTAACTCAGTCCCCCAGCATCCCAGGATGCTTTGCAGCCCTGGGATGTGCTGTCTGCTCCAACAAGCAGGGTCTGCCCTGCCCTTCTGCTCCCTAGCCAAAGCAATATCATTCTGGGCGACTGGGAGGGGTGGGGGGGTGGAGAGGGGGAAACTTGCCCCTCTGGCCCAGCACCAGACCCTACTGCTGGTTGGAGTGGGGAGGAGGGAGGAGGGAACCAGACCCCCAGTGGGGTGGTGCGAGCCTGGGGAAGGGAGGGGGAGTCTGCAGTGGGGGCTTGGCTCTGCCCCCAAGAGCTGGGAGCCACACCCCCTTCTCAGCCTTGGGGCTGGCTGGGAGGAGAGGGAAGTGAGTTGTTTTACTTTAAACTCTGCGTGCTCCTGTGCCAAGTCCTGCACATGCCCAGAAGAGGCATCACATTAGTTGGACCTAGCTCTCCTAACATCTGTATAGATTGGGAGCTTTAGTGGAGCTTTTCACACAGATTCACAGAAGTTTAGGGCTGGAAGGGATCTCGTGAGATCATTGGGTCCAGCCCCCCTGCTCCAGGCAGGAAAGATTTTGGTGCTTTTATCTCATAACTGATTGAATCAGCTTTTGATAAAAGAGCCAAAAAGCCCTGCTGAAGTGCCCGGTCTATACAGACACTGCAGAGCTGGGTCGAATGAACCCACTGCTTCTTCCAGTAAAGAACTTTTTTCCCCTCCTCACGTTTGTCAAATCAGCTACTATTCACTGAAGACAGAAGAGACTGCCTCTTGAGCAAGTGAATAGAGATCTATATTTTTGAGACTAAGGACAAATGTTCCAGTCTCAGCTCCATACAAGATACTTTCCTGAAAGCAAGAGTGCTAAAAGTTTCTTTAAAAAAATTAAACTTCTGTTAAACAGAAGATATCACAAAGTTTGCAGTAAAATCATAGTAGGGAAGTGTCACCACCCATTAAGTACTAATAATGTATGTCCAGTTCTGTGGTAAAATAAGGGATATGTCTGCTGTTTCTCCATCAAAATAATTATTTCAAGTGTTGTTCACTTAATACAGCAGCCACTCCAGTCCCACTGTTTATTGGCTCTGTCCATAAACACGGTATTTACTTTTACTGCTCAGCCAGAACAAATCATGGACCTACCTCAGAATTTTGAACACTGATTGCTACAGATAGTCAGAGTGTGCATTACAGCCACTAACAGTAAGTTTTTAAGTTGCGTCTCAAATATGAAGGCTTCTTACTTGTGTCCACACCCTGTTCCACAACAAATGTGAACCAGTTCCCAATCAATGACATTTTAGAACAGTTCAACTGTTATGTATGTTAAGACATAAGCTTTCATAGGCAACAGCATCCAACAAACTAAGCTGTTGCCTGCAGGGTGCGGACACATAACAATTGAGCATTTCCAAATGTCACTGATTGGAAACTGATCCACAGTTGTGTGTGAAGTGCCGCGGCTCCAGCACTGAAGGATGGCAGCCAGCACCCAGGCTTCCAGTGGGTGAATAAGGGGGTGGTGGTGAGTACTTGCACCCATGCATTGGAGGGCCCAGGTGTGGGTGACCTGTGGCTTGGGGTGTGCTCAATATTCAACTCTCCTTTCTCCTAAATACAAGTTCAATAAACTTCAACAGCCTACAACTGACCAAAGTCTGCAGTGTGCCTGCTTAATTTGGGGAGATGGAGGAGAGAGCTTGGAGCCGCACTTTTGGATTCCCAGAGGCTGGGGTGGGACATGATGAGACGCCACAGTCAAGTAGTGACTGACAAACAAGCGGTGCAGGGATGCTCATTAATAAAAAGTACCAACAGAAGGGAAAAAAAGCAGGGGTGGAGGCAGTAAAGTGCTGCAATGGACTGCTCTGGTATGCAGCTGGGGGGGGAGGGGAGCGGGGAGGGGAAGGAGGGTGGAGCAATGCAGTATGGGATGCCTGGAGGACCAACCATACTTGTGTCACAGAATGCTTGGTGTCCACACAACACTGAACCAGTTCAAAATAGTGCTTGCTATTTTAGGTATACAGGATGTTTATAAAGCCCTTGCGCAAATTTAAACATTAATAACTTTGGATGTACACACGATAGAAGCAAACTACAAACAGCAATTGAAAGAATAATTGACCAAGCTTTAACAATACATTTCAAATGTCTAGACTTCAACATAACTGCCATATTTCGTGATACATCGTTCAATCCAATTTTCCAACTCATAGAAAACATTTTCCAATTGCTGCTGAGTGATTTCATGAATTGCATTTGTGATCCTTACCCTATGCATAGCTTACACAATGCTAAAAAGCTTTATGTTTTCAATCTCAATTTACACTTTGCTTCTATCATGTGTATATCCAGTTATTAAAGTTTAAAGTTGCACAAGGACTTTATAAACACCCTGTACTTCTGAATGATTTCAATCAGCTTTAAACCCATTTAGAAAGTCTGTAAGTCCATCTACTTCAGGTCTGACTGCATTTAAATTGGATTACGTGTTATGTGTACTCATGCCATATGAAGTCTCATGCTTCTCTGAACCACTTAGTCTCTAAGAGCATTTTTACATGTGTTGTGGAACATAGTGCCAGGTGCTTTAATTAGCGAGCCATGCTAATTGAAAGTGCCCACATGTCACATGTATCAGCATCCCCACACTGAAGAAATGGCAGCGGGACACTTCAAACTAAAGCTCATTGTACGTGTTTTATTTCAAAGTGCACTGTTGCCATTTTTTCAGCGTGGAGACGTGTGGGGATGCTGATACACATGACACCAAAGGCTGCTGGGGCGTGTCAATTTCCCTGCTCCAGCAGACTCCATTAATCATGCTGGATTTCCAGCTCATCAGAGCAGGCTCTGTGCACATTTATAGGAGCCCTAAGGTGCCACCCTGCCCCACTTTCCGTCTTACTTCTGACTACCATGGAACCACCTCTCTAAGAATGATGATATTAAAAAATGTCCATGCTAATATATGATGTTGCCTTATACTGCAGTAAATCAGGAATGTCAAATTCACCCTGCCCCGGGCCAGATGTGGTGGCAGCACAGTTAATGCAGTTGTTGCTTGCCCTCTGCTGCCAACATGTGTCTCTAATAGGGCCCCATGGCCCAGATTTTAGCAGCAGGCCCTGCCCCACTTGTCCCTCCCCTAAATTCCTGGCTTATGAGCCCTGTAGGCCGTAAGTTTGACACCCTTGCATTTGATCATTTAATTCCCTAAAAAGACATTAACATTACAAAATCTTGTTAAACTATATTATAATTTAGAAAAATACTTAACTCACCATATCTTTAGCCAGTCTAGGCAAGTAGGTCCTCTTTTGCTTTTCTGTTCCATGTACAATAAGTAATCTATTAATTAATGTATTTTGGAGCTCAGATATAAGAGCTACTGCTGCATCAACCTTGGCCAATTCTTCTACCACCAGGATGGTGGAAAAAAATGAAGATCCAGTTCCTCCCCACTCTGTCCCAAGATCGATACCCATCAGCTAAGTGAGAGAATGTAAATATGGCTATTGTGTGGAGGATCCTACAGACACTAAGTGAGGCTGACAAGATCATTTGAATACTTTCAGTATCAGGAAATACAATTACTTGGAGATAGCTAGATATTAAAATAGGTCAGAGAATATAAAATCTCTCCAAACCTTTCCCTAAGATCTACTATTGTAGTACCTACAATAAATTAACCAGATAATAGTCTCCTGATGAGAATCAAGAAATATAGCATGTTACAAAACTGGCAATATATATGCCAGGCATCACTCTGACTGATCCTACTGTACTGTTTTTAATTGTTGCAATATGAATGCCAGAATTAAGCCTGACATTTAAATTTGTCAGAGAATGGTCTTTCACAAAGAGATGTTCTTACTAAATACAAATTTGGATTTGATAACAGAAAAGGACAACATTTAATCAATGTACGAATGTAAAAGCAGAATTGAACTAAAATCAAATAAAAGTGTGCAGACCCCTAGTTCGAACAATCCTTGAAGTACAGATTCTTCTATCTTTCCATCAGCATCCATTTTTTTTACAAAAGGGGCAATTCGTTCTTGAGCAAATTTTTTCACTGTAATGAAGAAAAAAAAATACAAGCATTCTAGCCATCTACTTTAAGAAGCAGTATCTGAGTCAGCAACATAGCATTTGAGGTGGGCATCCACATCATTCAGTGACCAATGCAAGATGTCCCACAGTAGGGCCGTGCGAAATTTCAGCACTCGTTTCTTTTCGGAGGTTTTTTGGCCCATTTTGGTGCCTGAAACACTGAATCTGAAATGAAACAGAAGGCTCCAAAACATCTCTGAAATGAAACCATGCAAAACGTTTCAGAGGCTGGCTTGCGGGGAAACAGAAACTCAGAAGAGGGAGGGGGAAGAAAGGGGGGGGAAGGACTGCTCTGATTGATATCTGTAGCTAGCCAGTGTCTGAGATCTGTCCCTGAGTCCCTTCCAATCCCAGTGCTCTGGGGGAGGGACGGCAGCCTGCTGTCATCAAGTGCACAGATCCAGGGGCCTGTGCTCCCGGGAAGAGTCTGGCACAGCGTTGCAGCCTCCCAGTGGGCACAGGCCCCCAGATCAGCGTGCAGGATGACGGCGTGCTATCACTGCTGGCTGGGGCCACTGGCTCCACCAGCCTTCCTAGCGCTCGGTGCAGGGTGCGCGGAGCAGACTCGGGTGCTGCCACTGGCCCCAGCCGGCAGTGGCAGCATGCTGTCATCCCGCGTGTGGATCCAGGGGCTGACAACCCCAGGGATCTGTGTGCAGGATGACAGCATGCTGCTGCTGCTGACAAGTGATACGAGTTTTGCTTTGAACAGTTTGAGGCGTAGTTTCACAAAAAACTCTGTACCTATCTCCTTGAAACTTGGCAGGCTTCATGTCCTCTGAAGGGGCTACCATCCCTGCAATTTTCATCCAAATCAGCCGAGAAATGACTAAATTATAGGCATTTTAGTGATTCCCCATTATAGCCTATGGCTGAAACACCAAAACAGCATTGAAACTTCGAAACAGATTTGGCCAAATTGAAGTGAGACAGTGATCCAAAACACTGAAATGAAACACTGTCCCTCCGAAATGCCGAATCCGAAACCAAAATGAAACATAGACATTTCGCACAGCCCTATCCCACAGATAAACATCACAATGTCCTAGGGTGGCCCCAAGCAGAAAGATCTAGCATGCTAAAAACAATATGGATGTCTTGGTTAATTACCAGCAATAGCTTTTATGGTCTCAGTAAGAAGCAACTCCCCAAGTTGAAGTTATAAGGCACAGCCTATTTAGGCTTAGAAACTGGGGGGATGTCTGTTCACCAGGGCACCCCAAGGGAGGACAAGGTCCAATGGTCACAAACTCCTGGAAGATCATTGTAGGTTGGACATAAGGAAAAACTTTACTGTCTGAGTCCTCAGGGCCTGGAATAGACTCCCCCCAGAGGTGGTGCAAGCACCTGCTCTAGACACTTTCAAGAAACATTTGGATGCCTATCTTGCTAGGATCCTTTGACCCCAGCTGACTTCCTGCCCTTAGGCAGCGGGCTGGACCTGATGATCTTACAAGGTCCCTTCCATCCCTAATGTCTATGAAATCTATGATAGGGTCATTCTCATATGAAAGTTTTGCTTGTCACAAGTCAGAACACAAAGTGCAATTTTGTGGATCTGGTTTTATGCTGTTGTTTAGAGATTATAGACTTAAATTGTATTAAGGGAATGTGGCTATATAGTTTGCTAGTGTGTACTATTTTGGTTGAACAAAAACTACATAAATATAAGGAAAAGAAACTCAAGTTTGCTGTTTATTAGCTGGAGTCTCCTATGAATTCTCCCCAACAGTACAGACCTTGCATCCATCTTTGCCCTGAGGCTTCTCTGCCTCATACACCTAGAAGTCACAAACGTACCCCTCTCTCCCCCAACCTCCAATCTATCTGCCCTACCCTCCAGGCTGGGCTGGGCAAATGCCAGATGGAACTCCCTCTGCTCCCTTCCCCTTCTCCCATTTGGGAGCAGGGCTGGGCTGCATTCTGCTCCCAGCACGTGATGACACAAGTTAATGGAGGCATTCAGTTCTGGACACCTTCATCTGAGCCCGCATGTAAAGAGGATTCAGATTGTTGTGGGATTGGGCCCTTTCAAAGGGCTCTGCAGCTGTGCCCTTCTCTAAGAGCACAGCTGTGGAGCACTTCATGGGGCTGAACTCATGACAAAATATCACTCGTGTCAGCACTCACAGTGATCACTTCTAACAATCTGCTCCCAACTAATCCCCTCATTGTTCAAAATGGTTGAAATTTATAACATAGTTAAGTCAATGGGAATATATGCAAATAGATGCTGGAATTTACACACACGGAACACAAAATACATATTGTCACTGTGTCTACACTTATGGCATCTTTTGACTCCCAGAGGACAGTTGAACCAAAGGAAGGTTTCAAGGAGCCAGTCCCATCACAAATCAAATACTCAAGAAAGTAAATGTAAAAAAAAATTAATAGCAAATTTAATATTATACAAATCAGATATGGAAGACCAAACAGTACTAATAAGGCACATCAAACAAATGATTAAACATGATAAAATGTGCATACAGCTAAAGAAATAATAATCTTATTCCTATCTGAAATAAATTAATCTTAAATTCTCCAAGTCCAAAAGTCTTGAAAAGCCTATTAACAGATGGCCAGCCGGCTAGGAAAAAGGACTTCTTACCTAGTTTTAAAAGCTAAGTTTGAAACAAGTGCTTATCTTAGTTCATCTGCAGACAGGCTATTCAGCTATTCTGGGCTAACAAAACATTCATCTCTTCATTCTGAACCATAACCAGATCCAACTGGTATAAAACCACTAAATGAACTCTAAGCAACCTTCCTGACCTATCTTGCACGTTCTACACTCTTCTTGCCTTGCCTGTTTTCCTTTCTTTCCTCTTTTCTTATCCATTCTCTGGTCAAGTAGATGCAAGTGAATACTACGTTACCATCATCAAGCAGCATAGGGTCTACTACAGTTTACGCACCACATTTAATGGTTATTGCTAGGTCCAGAGGCAGAGTTAAAGTTGCCTTGTGGGATGGCATGTATGTTAACTTCATATCTCAATTTTTCAGACATGTAAGCGTAGCTGAACTCAAGACTCTAGAACAGGGGTTGTCAACCTATGGCCTGTGGACCAAATACAGTCCACAGCACCTTTGGACCTGGCCTGTGAAGGCATTGCTTTGGCAGCATTTGGCTGGGGGTTGAGGGGGGACTCTCCCTGCATTGCACAGCAGTCAGCTTCCTGGGGCTCCAGCAGAGGGGAAGCTCTGCCCATGCCCCACTACAGTCAGGCAGCACAGGCTCTTGTAGAGGGGGCAGTAGTAGCTGGGTCCTAACATCTTCCTCCCTCCAATCTGAACAGAGTCATTCTGATCCCCCTGCCAGAAAACACTGCCAGCCTCTGTTCTAGAAGGACATGACACTGGCCATGTTCAGACATACACGTCTATAATGCTATGCGCTGCAGCACTTTGAAGTGTTATGAAAATGTACGTTAACATGTGCGAAGCCCTCTGGCTGGAGCACTATGAAGTCACCCCAAAGGCTTCCAGCCACATGCTTTCCAGTCAAAGGGCAACAGGGGATTGGTTGGCCTTGCCAGGGAAAGGAAAAGTTGCATTTTAGCTCCCTGCTTCCCAGCCTTGATGACAGCTGAGCAGCCATGCAGCACTCATTATCTGTCCACCCTGGCTCTTGCTACCCCTCAAAGGTGGAGTGGGGGGAGGGAGGGTGAGCACTGGGGGACAGAGTGTACTATTCAGACATTACATGTGGCACTATAAAACCAAGCACTATAGAGAAGTTTCTTTTTCATCTAGGAATATTTATGCAGTGATTCTGCCATTTTTGATGCACTTGCACCATTTTAGTAAAGCTACAGGCTGAAGGCATATTGAAATGTGCAATATTTATGACACTACAAGGGCATACATAGTGCTAGAAATGTAACATCTGAACACAGCCACTACTAGGCAACCTTGTTTCTGTCAAAGTTCTTGAACAGTTTACAGTTCAGACTGAATAGATTAATATTTTGTTAGCTTAGAATACAGAAAAAGTAGCAAAATAAGACCAAATTCATTCCCTTGTGACCTAATCAAAATTTCAACTCAAGTTCTCAATTTATTTTTAAATAAAGATCAACACAATGATCTCCAAATTTAACTACGTATAATAAAAAACTATTACTTTACAATATTTTAACACTGAACTTTTCACTAACATCTGGATAAAAAACATTCCCTTTTAAGAGTTTGAACAAGGCAAAAAAATAGGTACCTGTTTCTTTCAGCAGTTGCTCTTCTTCTGTTAAGGTCTGAAGGGGAGCACGCACCATCTCATCGTTGAGATTGGGAATATTTTCTGCTTTTGAAGATTTAAAGATACAAGGAGCAGCCTTCCAAAAATTCAGATATGTTGGCAAGTTTTTTCTTAGCTATTAACAAAAACATGAAAATGTTAGCAACATTCATTCTACAGTACAGAACATGTTCAAATATTTATAAACAGCAATATACAATTTTCATACACAGCTTTTTATTCTCTGTTCAGTACTTGAAACAGCAAATACACCTAAGTCATTATTTCCAGTACTACTAATTTCAAATTTTAGCAGCTATAGCGAAGAAGCTCTGGCAATGTATTTACCATTCAACTAGATACATTTATTAATTGTGCCATTTCCTCTCTGCCAGGTTTCACACATTCGGTTTCTACTGGGAGAATAACCATTCTACTAGTAAAAACCACAAGTGGGCAGACATACAGGCGCTTTCACCCATCAATCCCACTTCCCACTTTCCACCTATGTGCTCCAGCTGACCTAGAGCAGTGCAGGGTGAGACAGGCTGCTTTGCTGCTCTAAGAAAATGCCCCTACCGCACCCCACACTGCTTAGGTCAGCCCGGAGCACCATGAGGAAAGGCAGACTGCCATGTCCCTACTTTACAGCTCCCAGAGCCTTTCTACCAGGGTGGATAAAAATCAATGATTTAAAAAAAAAATCAGATTTTTAAAAATGTAAATCAGATTTTTTTATGTAATTATATTTATTGTTTTTTAAGATGCTTAAAAAAATCTATATAAAGATAGTTTTAATTTCTGATATGTTAAAGCTCAAAGATCTCATCATAGAATATGGATTATAACTTTTAATTATATAATATTTGAGACAATATATTTATGTAAACTTTTTCGAAATTTTATAAATAGGTCACAACAGGCCATGGTCTATATTCGGGCCCCACCTTGTACGGTCCCCCGACCCTCCTCTATAGATTAGTAAAGATTAAAAAAAAAACAGTGGGACTCAGTCTCGAAGATCCCATTAAACATCTCTGTAATGCTTAGTTTCAGTTCTCAAACTGTGGATTTGTGTCTTCAGAGATCATAGGCAGACAAAGTTCTTTGGGTAAATGTGATATCTTTTATTAGACCAACTAAATAATCAGAAAAATTGTTCTTTGCAAGCTTTCGGGCACAAACACCTTTCTTCAGGCAAAGACAGCGTTTCTTGTCTCCAGAGATAACCTCTTTATTAACAGCAACATATGGAGATGAGAGACAACAGACCTGATTATTACTCACCCATTATCCCTATTGTCTCTCTGCAAGTTTGTGTACACACACTCAAGCCCTTACCTTTCTCTAACAGTGCAAAGTTTCACAAAGTTAAATGAATACAGGATATCAAAACAACAAGAATGCATTTTTGGTAGAAAACCGTGATTAAATGGAGGCTTCCTGACCAGTCATTTAAATCATGCTTTAAATCGATTTGGTTTAAATCAAATCCACCCTGCTTACTACAGTTGCTGAATGCCGTCCCCCTTCCCTCCCCACTTCTTTGGTCAGACTGGAAGAGGCAACTCTCTTGCAGGGGGAAACCAGGAGGGTTTCTGAACTGTCAATCAGCTGCTGATTGGAGAGATGGAGGGGAGTTCTCCAGAGGCAGGAACCCTCCTGGGGCTGTCTATGGCAGCAGCTGCTTTTCAGCAGCTACCAGCTACCGCTTGACAGCCTGCCCACTTCCCAGGTAGGGAAAAGGGCAGGCTATCAAGTAATGAACGTCTGTATGCAGCCTATATCAAGGGTTGGCAATGTTTTCTGATGCAGGGGGAAGGAGGGCAGAATGACCCAGCTTGGGTTGGAGGACTCATCTGCTGTTGCTACCTCTCCACTGCTCAGCAGCAGTGTGCCACAGTGAAAGCGCCCCCTCTGCCACAGCCCATAACACCCAACTGCAGCATGGCACGGGCAGAGCCATGAATGACTGGTGCCTCTTGAGACTGAGCAGGGACCCTGCGGTGAGCAGGGACCACCTGCAAACGCCAGCAGAGGTATTGATGGTGGAGCGGGGCAGGGGGGTGGGGTGAGCAGTGAGTGGGGACTGCCCACAGACATTGGCACAGCCAATCTCAGGGGCGGCATGTGCCCCCCCATGCCACTCCTATGCGTCACCTAGGGCAGAGCTCCCCCTCCACTGGGGCCCTGGGAAGTTGACCGAGGTGCAGCACAAGGATAGTTCCCCCTCTGTGCGAACCCCAGGCAGCTGACTGAAATGGTGTTAGGACAGCACCCTGCCACTGAATGCCACCGAAGCCACAACTCCACGGATCAGATCCTAAAGCTCTGCAAGCCATATCAGGCCTGCACACCATAGGCTGCAGACCCCTGCTCTATGTTAATGAGCATAGCAGTAGCATTTTGATAAAAATGCTAAAAAAAATGAATATAAATCATATTTAAATATTTTTTCTGCAAATTATTTTTTAATTGAAGCAACCTGCTAGGATCAATTTTTCATTGCTGTTAGTATAAGAAACATGTTCACATTAATATTTGTATATTTTGGTGGGTCTGATCTCTTAATCAATAACGTAACTGGATTAAGTACTATTATACTTCTTCACAGTAATCTTATTTATTATGAATCTGTCTGCCTTTGGCAGACCAGATAAAGCTAGTGACTATTTGGACTGTTACCCAAATACTCTGTTTTTACTAAAGCTTAAACTTATTTTATGTTCTGTACTTGATTCTCAGTATTTAGCAGCCCCAGTTATAAAGCATTGTGTTTCAGATTATAAATAATTTTGATGCAAAGGGACAGCTCTGATCTCACATGTAATTTTTCAAAAGGAGCAA
Source organism: Alligator sinensis (assembly GCF_000455745.1). Lineage (NCBI taxonomy): Eukaryota > Metazoa > Chordata > Crocodylia > Alligatoridae > Alligator > Alligator sinensis. Next base: position 1,882,648 of record NW_005842133.1, on the reverse strand, counting down.
TAATGTACCTTTTTAAAACGTTGAGAGTGAGAATGCACTTCAGAAAACAATCTGCAATATATAGATATGTTTTTATTTAATGAGACTAAATCCTGGAGTTCAGATGATCAAATGGTGGGAGACAGCGGACTCCAACTGAGTAATGATATGACTTGAGTCAGTGGTTTCCAACCTTTTTAAGTAGGAGATCACTTTTGGCGTTTAAAAGCAGCCCAAGATCTCCTGTGTGCTGCCAGCACCCCCTGCCCAGCAGGTAAGTTTGTGGGGAGGGTGAGGAGGGGGCAGATTGAGGCAGAGGGAGAAAAATTATTTGGGGGTGCACCTCCCCAGCAGGTAAGTCTCACCCGGCCAGGGCCCCACTCAATTTACCCCTGCTCCTGCCTCTGGCACTGTCCCTCACCGCAGGGGCCTCCATCTAGCCCTTACCCCATCCCTCCCCCACAGACTGACCTGCTGGGTTGTGGCACGTGTGTGCATGCACACAGGCACTCGGCCCCCCACCCGAGCCTCGGATCGACTCCCAGAGGCTCCGAGATCTACCGGTGGATCAAGATCCACTCGTTGGTGACCACTGCCTTGAATAGTTATTTAAAAATATCAAAAAATAAAATAAAATACAGACCAAAGGGTTGAAATTAAGAAATTCTGCAAACATCCTTATCTCTGACAGTTCTTCCCCACTGTGCCTTACATTCACTAACCTCTAAAAATATACTCCAGTTATATCAGGAGGTAATTGTAATTGCATTACCACTGCAGATAGTATGTTGCTTTATTTCATACAGGAATAATGCATTTTAATTAAATTTTGCCACAAACATTCTAAAAGTATTAACATAGTAAAGTAAGCATCAGACAACCAAAGGACAGGGTAGCTTGTGGATGCAGCTTATTTTGTAGTGGATTTGCAATACAAAGCAATAAAAAAAGCTTCACAGTCTTTATAGAATAGAAAATATGAATAAGATATAGCAGGGGTTTTCAACCTTTTTTAACAAGTGTACCCCTTCTACCTCAAAGTTGCAGCTCATGTACCCCTTTATATTCTTCTCTTGTTTTAAAGGGGCAGGAGGAGGGAGGGAGTGGGGCTGGTTCAGGGACAGGTGCTGCATAGCCAGGGCAGACTGCAGGATGGATCCACAAGAGCAGTTCATCCGGGGGGTGTGGGGAGGGGGGCTGCAGCTCTTTCCGCTGCCCCCCAGATCTATGAATGAGGCAGAGGCAGCTGTTGCTGTAGGCTGGACTCTGCACCCCACTGCCGCTGCCCCAAGAGCTGCATGATGACAAGCACCTGCTGCCATGGGAGGGGGGGCAGCAGGGGACAGAC
>NW_005842133.1:1868617-1881223 GCF_000455745.1 Alligator sinensis | reverse complement strand
GATGTGGCAGCAGTGGTGGTGTGGGGTGATGGTGGTGGTGGCGGCAGCAGGCGCCACATGTGAGACCCCCCACCCCTGTCCAGCCATCCAGGCAGCGTGCGTGCGCCCAGAGGGACACCGCTGCCCTTGCTGTCCTGGTCCAGCTCTTGGGAGCAAGCAGGCACAGAGAGTGAGCTGAGGTGGGGGGCAGGGAGGTGCTGCAGTGTGCCGTGTGGGGCCAGTGGCACCCAGCGCACCCCTCACGCTCCCCTTTCTCCTCCCCCTTCGCCGGGTAAGAAGTAACATATGGGAACATACTGGGGCAGACACCACCACTGCACCCCAGGGCGCACTCTGTCTCTGCCCACCTACCTGCCCATACCCCCTACGGCCTTCTTAAGTCCCCCTATGGGTATGCATACCCCCAGTTGTCAACCCCTAAGATATGGTATTTTGGTAGCATGGTTGAATGATATAAAGTAATTGGTAATGGACAATTAGAGGCTAGATGATACTACTTGTTAGATTATCTGGTACTTTGTGTTCAAAGAATTAAGCTGTTAGCTTCTTCCAACTATTTATGACAGCAACAGATTTCAGCTTCAAACGCTGGTGGAATTACTAAAATCCATACAGCACTCCCCATAATATAAGAGATTTGTTTGTTTATTTATTAAAACTCCTATTAAAAACTGGATTCATCACTAGCTATTAAAATGGCTACAGGATTACTTTTTGAGTAAGATTTAATGTTTAATTTTTTTTTTAACTGTTATTGAAGCTATATGTAACCATTAAATGTACATGAAAATAAGAAATAAAAAAAATAAAGGTAAGGATAGCCTCTTAAAAATATTAGATCTTAAATCTCCCAACCCACACAAGGTCCTACGTAATTTCATTTTACAAAATTAAGATTGTAGCAAACATGACCCTCAAGAAAAAGTGGACTACGCTGGCTCTAAAAAATGAGGGAAAGTAGGTTTGCTGCTCTACAGTAAGCTTCTCAAAGGCAAACATCCCCCGAAAAATTATATAGGGTTCAAGACCTCAATCCCAGATCAGGCAATGCAGGGGAAAAAGTCATCTTTGCTCTTCCAGCTCCTGAAGAGGAGGAATCAAAATCACCAAGGTCTAAGGTTAGGTCTTTGGTACAGATTTCTGTTGGCATTTTTTGTCAGATATGGAGAGATGCAATAAAAGAGACCAACAAAACTGCTGGAAGAACCCCTAGGGCACAATGCATCTGTACTCTCCAAACTGTGCTTTTATCAGCATAGCACATCCACAGCTGCATTAGAAAGATTTACCAAGAATATTTGTGCTGGCATGCCACTGCCAATGCTGCAATTTTCCTAGACTATGCTTTTTAGCCAGTGCAGCGCATCCTTACAGGGAAACTGTACTGGCAAAAGAGTCCTGTTTTGTGTGTAGGTATGCCAGTGCTCCACACCAGCCCTTGGCATATTACTTTGTGGTATCCCAGCACTCTTCTCTAGGAATCGCGGGAATTTGGCTTCAAGTTTTGATAAGTCTCTTTGGTCCATTAAATGACTTACTGAGGTAACCCAAACTCTTTAGTGAAGACACCGAAAGGAAAGCTGCTTTGACAGTGGAATAAATCAGATGACAGTTATGCCCTGGAAAGCTGTACCCCTTGCTTACCCACTGACCGACAGCAAATCAGTTCAGACTGATAGAAAAACTTACTGTGGGGAACAGTCAATGTCCAATATTTAAGGTTATTAAATGTATGTACTTGACTGGGCAACATGCAGGAAGAGGAGGCATTCAACACACTGGACTTCCAATAAAGTTACAGACAGCATGGACACCCTGATTTTTGAGCACACAGACAGAGAGGAGGGTTTTTTTTCCCCTAAGCTTGCATAAAAGTAGGGATATCAGAGGTATTTCATAGTCAGTACTGCAGGATGGTCAGGAAAAACACCCAATGCAATTTTAGGAATGCAGGCCTTGTTGAAAAGTTGCATACAGATGCATTTACCCTATATGAGTACATTCACACGGATGAGACAGCATTTCCAACTGCAACTTTTAGGGACATAAGCAGTCTTTTACTGCCTTGGCTCATGGGAGTTTCATGCATAGCAAAAAGCACCTGGGAAGATTTAAGACCCAGCTCTGAGCGAGCACAGGATAACTGCTAAATGCGCATTTGGCTGAATGGGGACTGAAGATGCCTCACAACTAGGCTGGATCTCATTAAGCCAAATATTCCAATTGTTATTATTGTTTTACACTAGTTTTGCAAAATGAAAGGGGAAACATTACCAGCAGGATGTAGAGAGGAGAAAATTAACTATCAGTTTGAAAAGCCAGGCAATATTCAAATGATATTCAAAAAAAGCACCTTGTTATGCTGCACGGTGAGAGGAGGCCCTAAGATCCCACTATGAAAGTTGCCAGTCAGGTTATGTTACATTAATTCACACAGCTTCATGAATAAACTGAAGTAGTTTGTGCCTGAATTTAAATGAAGCTATATAACATTTACATAACTTTTTGGGGGGGAGGGGGAGGGAAAAGTGAACAATTATGCGAGTCCCACAACTGCTTTGCAAAAAAGTAGGGGTGTACTGATATATTGGCTGCATATCAGATCAGCACCGATAAAAGGAACATTAACATTATTGGCTATCAGCTTTTTTTTGCTGGTGTAACCGATAATGTTCACCAATAAATACAATATGCCTTCTGGCCAGGACCACCGGATGCCACATGCATGAGCACAGCCGCACACATGTACGTAGCCAGAAATGCAGCCAGGCAGCGTGGAGAGCAGCCCCTTGCAGCTAAGTCTGTGGAGGGGAGGGGGGTGTGTGTGGAGAGGTGCAGAACAAGGCCTCAATGGTGAGGGAGGCAGTGGGGCAGAAGGCACTGCCCAGCCAGGGTGGTGAATGGGACTCAGGGCCAGAATAGGGAGCAGGACGGAGCTGTGAGTGGCTTATCCATGGGGTGTTGGGCTGGTGTGGGCTACATGCGGTGGGCTTGGGGCTCTCCACTTTCCTGCTTTTCCCTCAGGAGTCTCATGCCAACTGGGCACCCCCAGCGGGGGCAGCAAGTTAAGCCTCCTGCTGCCAGGTAGGCAGGGGACGTGTGGCTGGCACAGGGCCCCCAGGGCAAAGGCATTTCATTGTCAGAACTGCAATGGGGCTTGGAGCCCCAAGCCCACAGCAAGTAGCCTGCATCCATCCTTACCCTTCAGCTGACTCCAGTTAAAAGCACCCCATGCTTAAAAATGGCAGTGGCGGCACCTGAACTCATTCAACTCATTTCTACAATTAAACCTCATTCAGCGAGCTTTAGTTCATGCGCCCCTGCTGCCATTTTTAAGCGTTTGGATGCTGATCCCCTGGATGAGCCACCTACGGCTTCATCCCACTCCCCGCCCTGGCCCTGGGTCCCATTCACTATGCTGGCTGAGCAGCACCCCCAGCCCCACTCCGTCCCTCACTGTGGGGTCCTTGATTTGCCCCCACCATGCCCCCTCCTCTCTTCAGACTTACCTGCAGGGAGCTGCTCTCCATATTGCCCAGCTGCATTCCTGGAAATTGGTTCTTCGATCGGTATTGGCCAATATAGCTGGTAATCGGCTATCGTTATCGGCCAAGAAAATCTTTATCAGTGTACCCCTATAACAAAGTGAATAAATAACGATATTGACAAAATAAATCTTTATTGATCAATAAAAAAATACCTCTAAAAAGAACTAAAAACCACATAAAACTGTCATGCAAGATGGTAGCTACTCCTGCTGCACACATTACAGGTCAGTTTATATAGTCTGGTAACAATTCTCCTTATTTACCACAGAGATTAAGTAGAAAGGATAGGCTGGCATCTTGGTAAAGGTGTGCACTTCTTCCATTCCCCCAGACAGAATCATGCAAACTGTGAAATGGGTGCTGAGGTGTAAATCTGGAGAAGTTCTGAGCCATAAGACTTTGTAGCATCTGCATTTGCTGTCTAGGAACCGCCTATCTTGGTGCATTTCTTGTTCCTTCCTTTGTTCTTCCATTTTTCCAGTGAATGCTTGTCCCTTGTTATGTGGGCTTCAGACTCAAAATGTTGCAGAAGCACATCCTTCCCTTATCAGTTGCTTTCTCTTCCTGTTCAAAGTCAGTCTTGCAGTGAGTGTGGCGAGAGCACCTCATGAAGATAACTCAGCCAAAGCCACTGACAAACAATGGTGTTAGATTAACAAGTAGAATGAACAGGGAAAGATAAGTGGGAAGATTCACTAAAGTCTTCTCAAAAATGCTCATAAAAATATGAAATGGATGTGACTTAATTCAGGACAGGTAGGTATATGGAGGCACTTTTCAAAGTATGTAGCTTTAAAGAATCAGGATAGTCTGTCAGGCATGTGTGTAGTAAGTGTAGGGATAGTACAGTAAGCATTTTAAATTCAGAGAGGCAGTGGTAGTTTTGGCTGATACACTGCTCAGGACAGGGCCAAAGGTCTAGAGAAAGCAACTGCTTAAGGTCACTGCTGGGGAGGGATGTAACATTCACAGCATTATATATGCCCTTGTAGTGCTAAAAAAAAGAAAGAAAAGAGAGATGTACAAACATGCCATCACAGAAATGGTGCAAGTGCTAAAAAATAAGTTCCTGTATGAAACAGGAACTTCTCTGTAACACTGTGTTTTGCAGTGCCACATGTAATAGCTGTACAGTTACACGTAGCACCATGCAGTTTCAGGGTCCCAAAATGCTCTGCTCTCCACTCTCCTCTCCAGAGGAGGAGGAAGGGACAGACCCACATTTTCTCCACCTTAGGGCTGTCACAGTGCCTTCTCTTTCCTCCAACACTGACCTTCACCTCAGCTGTACGCCAAGCTTTTGCATTTCCTTTGCAGGGTCTAAATAGACATTTTTATTCCAGCCACAGTTCTGCAGCTGAAATTGCGCTACCTTTTTCCTCAGAGGCTGATGATGTCCAGCATATTTCCTACATAGGCGCGTCCAGACTAGTGCACAGGTGTGTTTCCCCAGGGACAAATAGCAATGGCACATAGTTGTGATGCTGCTACTTATCCCTGGGGCATGCCTATGCGCACGCATGCTGTGGCACAAGGCAAGTTGCCCCAGGTGGGGTAGGGGAGGCTGGGGCCAGCACCTTGGCTAGCCCCAGAAGGCTTACCTGGAGTCCTCCCAGGGCTCCAGCAGCGGCGAACCGGCATGCAGAGCCTGGCTGGGAGTTGGAATGTGGCTCCAGCTAGCCAGGCTCGTTTCAGGCAATGCATGCTGCTGCTGCATGGACCACCCTGCTTTTTTTCAGGCATGGGTTTTTTTGACACCAGGATTTCTCAGTGTCAAAACACCTGCCATGCTGCAAATTAGTAGCACGGTGAATGCCTGCGTGTATCCGCACATCTGGACATGCCCTGGTAAGCAGAGGCTACAGCATGTGGCTCTCCTGAAAGTTTCTTAGCAGCAGCCTAATCTGCTAAGGCTTAGGTATCAAAGGTGAGTTAGCAGGAAGAGAAGTATTTCCTAAGATACACTGACCCTGGGTACTACAGCTCAAAAGCCATGAGCAAAGCCATTATGCCAACATAGTACAGGTTTCATCGTTAAAACTTTCTTGTGTAGACGAGACCACGGACCAATCCCTTGTTTACTTATGAAGAATGTACTACTAAACCAGTACACAATTCAGCTTTGCTAGTAAAGATGTATCTACATTAGAGGCACTTTGCTGCTATAATATACTGGTATTCCTATTTCAGTTAAGTGCTCATAATTCAGGGTGGATAAAAATCATTGATTTTAAAAAAATCTGCTTTTTAAAATTTAAATCAGATTTTTTTAGATAATTGTATTTTTTTTAAAGATGCTTTAAAAAAATTAACCTATATAAATATAGTTTTAATTTAGGGTGCTGAAGGTCAAAGATATCATCATAGAGTAGGGATTAGCACTTATAATTATACTATTTGAGATGATATATTCATGTAACCTTTTTAGAAAAGTTTTATAAATGGGTCACAACAGGCCATGGACTATATTAGGGACCCAGTCTTATGAGGTTCCCAGAGGCTCCTCTATACGTTAGTAAAGGTTAAAGAAAACCACTCTACCCAGTGGGAATCAGTCTATAAGATCGCATTAAGCATCTCTGCAATGCTTAGTTTCAGTTTTCAAATTGTGAATTTGCACATCCTTGTTAACAGCAGGATATGGAGACGAGAGATAACAGAACGCAGTGATTACCTGCCCATCAGCCCTCTTGTCTCTCTGAAGGTTTGTTGCCACAGTCAAGCCCTTACCTTTCTCTAAAGGTGTAAAGTTTTAAGAGGTTAAATGAATAAAGAATATCAAACAACAAGAATGCACTTTTTGCAGAAAACAATTATTAAATTGAGGCTTCCTGACCTGTGATTTAAATCGTAATTTGAATCATGATTTAAATCAATTTGACTTGAATCAAATCCAACCTGTCATAATGTAGATGTAGTTACAGGTTCTCCCAAAGCAACCTCACCTCCCCTGCATTTTGATTCCAACCAAGGAAAATCTGGAACTAAACAAATTGAATCATGGAGCAGGGGTAGGTGGGGTTATGGTCTCATCTTTTTCTACTGACTGCTGGTAATATTTCTGTGCTGGGCATAACTCTATCCTCATACTTCCATCTTAGAAGGAAGGCAATTATTATAGAACTTTACACATATAGTAAGCAGTGATTTTACCAGATCACTTCAGAGCAGAAATGTGGGGCGGAAAATTTTCCAAAATGGAAAATTTTCCAGTGCTTTATTTTTACATGAGAAATTTTCCATTTTGAAAAATTCATAGTTTCATAAAATTCATTAGTAACAATGAAGTGCAAGTGATTCTACAGATAGTGACAGTGCAACTAGAGGTGCCGCAATAACCTCAGTGGAAGAGTTAAGCTCTGTTGAAGTAGATGAGTGGACACCCACAGCATATCATGCTCAGCGCTTTGGGTGTGCTAAAATTAGTCAACTGTTTTCAGTACCTTCGTTTTTTCCTCTTACACTTAAACAAACAATGTAAGGGAATTACATGCTATTGTGCATTGTCTTTACATTTTCACAAGTATTCCAATAAAAATAATTTCTTTCCACAAAAACCTTTGAAAGTGTTTGAATTTAACATTTAAACCACATTAAGTGTGCTGTATTTAATTTTTTTCCTAATCAAATATTTCAGTTCCAATACTTGTGGCTATTGGAACATAAAATTAACATGAGGGTACTTTTTTTAGTTTTGTTTACTAAATATACATCAAATAAACATGCTAGATCAGATCACACGCTCTTTAGGGCATTGGAAAATTTTCCGATTTAAAATTTTCCAGAAAACCCACATCTCAGCTTTAGAGAACTGGCAGCAGTTTCCATGGCCTGATTTTATCAACCCAAGTCTTACTTCTTTATCCATGCTATCATTCAGACTCCTGCCTGGAGCTGTGCTGCTGCTCACTGGCCAAGCAGGGGCTAGAACTTCCATGTACTCCATACCCTGGGAGGAAATGAAGCTGAACCTATGCCTGACAGTAAGGGAGAAGAGAGGGGGCCAGAGACTGGGGGCAGCCAGGGTGTTGTGGTGACAGTGGTGGCAGAGGCTATAAGGCAAGTGGGTTGGGGGTGGAGGTGGGGTGCAGGTGGTTGCTGCGGCTCTGCCACTCTCTGCTGGACCCTTTCCAATCAATGTCTGAAAACGTGGGGCCCAAAACTGTACAGGGTACTCGAGGTGAGGCCTCACCAGTGCTGAATAGAGCAGAAGTATCACTTCCCTTGAGTAACACTCAAGTGACACTCCTGATCATCATGCAATCCAGTGTGGTGTTGCTCTTTTTTTTTTTTTTTGCACAAAGAAAACACTGTTGGCTCATATTCAGCTTATGATCTACTGTAACCCTCAGATCTTCTCTGCTGTACTTCAGCCTAGCCAGTCACTCCCCAGTCTATATTTGCACATGCAGTCATTCCTCTCCAAGTGCAGAAACTGGTACTTATCCTTTTTGTTTAATTTGATTGATTTCAGACCTTTTTTCCAGTTTATCCAGGTCATTTAGGATCCTAGCCCTATATTTTAGTGTCTGCAACTATATCCAGCTTGGTGTCATCTGCACATTTGTTAAGTGTGTACTTAGTTCTGTTATCTAACTCATTAGTGAAAGTGTTAAACAATACCAAACCCAGGACAGACAGCTGGGGAGCTCCACTTGATCTCTCTTCCTAACAAGACATTAAACCATTGGGGAGTATCTGCTGAGCAATGATCCAAAACTTTTATCTAGTCTGTTTTCCTAAGCTTAGTAAACAGAATGTCATGGGAACCAATGTTAAAAGCCTTGCTAAATCAGAGTACCTTCACTACTCTCTCACAATCTGCAAAACCTGTTATCTTATCATAAAAGGAAACCTAGTTGGTCAGGCATGAGTTCTCTTAAATCCATAGTGATTGTTCCTCATCAACTTCCCCCAGGTATTTCAAAATCAATGCTTTGAGGACCTGCTCTACAATCTTTCCAGGTACTGAGGTCAGACTGACTGGTCTGTAATTCCCCACATTCCTTTTCTTAAAGATGGGCACTATGTTTGCTCTTTTCCTTTCATCTGGGACCTCACCCAACTTCCACAATTTCTCAAAGAGGACTGTGAATGGCTTTGAGATCGGCCATGCTGACTTGGAAACTTCTAGCTTTTCTAGGTACTCCCTAACTTGTTTTTCCATTACTCTAAGCTATTTGTCTTCTTTCTCTCCACTGCCAACTGCACTCATGACTTGGCAACTAACCTTATTTGTGAAGATTGATGTAAAAAAAAAAAAAGGATTAAATACTTCAGACTTCTCTACCTCATCTGTAAGTAAATTGCCTTCTGTAAGGGGCCTATACTTCCCTTGGCCTTTCTCTTGCTTCTGACATACTTCTTAGTATCTTTTATTGCCAGTTGCATCAAAAATTATACATTCCCAATTTTCTCCCTGAATGCCCAAGCAATAATCTTATAATCTTCGCTAGTACTGTGACCAAATTTCCACTTTTTGTAGGATTCCTTTTTAAGTTTCAACTCATTGAGATCAGTGTCTAGTCAGATTGGTTTCTTGCTGCACTTCCCATTCTTCTGTTGCACTGAGATATAGGGGTGCACTGATAGAGATTTTGGGGGCTGATACCGATAGCCGATTTTTAAGGAGGTATATCAGCTGATACCGATCTGATTTTCAATACAGCTGTGTCCAGCTGTTAAGTCTGTTGTGGTAGATGGGGAAGGGAGAGGGAAAGGGCACGGTGGGGTGCAGATCAAGGTTCCTGCGGTGACGGAGGGAGTGGGGCTGGGGCAAGGGCTGCCCAGCTGGGGCAGGACGCACATGGAACAGAGGCCCTGCCCCTGCCCCACCCCCACTCCCTCCCTCAACACAGGGGCATTGCTCTGCACCACCACACCCCTTCCCTCCTCCCTCCCCAACCACCACAACGGACTTACCAGCTGCATGCAGCTCTCCAACCTGCTGGGCTGTGCTTCTCGCTGCCTATGGGCCGTGCAATGGCATACATGCACAGGCATTTATCAGCCAAATTATCAGTCACATCAGGCCAATTTCCGATGCATTCAATTTTTTTTTTATTGGTGCCGATCCAATACCAGACTGATATATTGGTGAACCTCTACTGGGATAGATTGCTCCTGCACCCTTAATACAACTTACTTCAAGTAGAGCCAGCAATCTTGAACTCCTTTCCCCACTCAAACTTGCCCCTGAATCTGCGCAGGGCAGGGCAGGGACAGTGAGGTCAGGGCTGCGCGAGGCTGTGCTTGAGGCAGGTGGTGGCAGCACTGGGAGTGGGGCTATTGGGGGGCTATGGTGAATTTTGGGGTGGCTGCAGCCCTCACCCTCTGTAGCTCCACTCTAAGCGCTGCTACCCACCCCAAGCGCAGCCCTGGCCCCGCCCACCCTGCCCTGATCTGGGGGCACATGCCTTCCCCCATGCCCTCCCGGACAAGCGGTGGGAGCCGCTGGACAAGCTGGTGAGTGCCGTATGAGCGGCTCCCAGACAAAGAGCACGCAGCAGTGGGACCCACCCCTCAAACAAGCTGCGGATCTGTCCTGTGCCCTGCCCCAACTGGACAGCGCTTGCCCCAGCCCCTGCCCCACACCCTCCCTCCCTCACTGCAGGGGGCTTTAATATGCCCCCCACGCAACCTTCCACCACAACAGATTTACCAGCTGGACACTGCTCTTCAAGTTGCCGGGCTGTGCTCCTCTCTGCTTACGCTGCAGCTGCACATACACAGGCAATTTATCGCCCAAATTATCGGTGATATCAGGCCAATTTCCAATGCAGTCAATTTTCTTTACATCGGTACGGATCTGATATCAGACTGATGTATCGGTGCACCTCTAGATCCTGCCCATCTCCCTGGGTTTTTTTAAATCCACTTTTTTTTTGGTGAAATTCTTTATTCTGCTGTTTTCCTCCGTTCCCTTACAATCTTGGATTCTTATCATTTTGTGGTCACCATCACACAAATTACCTTCTCCTTTCACATTCTCAACTAATTCCTCCCTAATGGTGAACAGCAAGCTGAGAAGAGCTTCCCCACTAGTTGACCTATCCACCACCTGTACCAAGCTATCCCCAACACATTCCAATAATTTGTTGGATTGTTTGTGCACTGTGATGTTTCCCTCTCAGCAGATGTCATGGTAAAGTCTCCCATGAGAACTAAGGGAAAAACCATGTGTTGGCTATCCCTGTCAAGCAGGGTGGGCAAAATCCGACCCACCAGGCAATTTCATCCAGCTCATGGGCACCCACCAACCAACTACCCCACCCAGCCCGTGTGCCTTGTGTTCACCCTCATGGGAGGAAGGGTCCAGCCCAGTCAGCATGCAGCCTCTGCCAGGGGACCTTTTCGGCTCCCTGGTGTCCTGCTTGCTTCAGGCACCAGGTAAGAAAGCGGTGGGGATGAAGTGGGGAGAAGAGCTATATCTGGGGGGGAGTGGGGCGTGTGGGGCTGGCAGGAACATGGAGCCCCTGCTCAGGGGTGCAGCAAGAGCATGCAGCTCAGGTGGGCAGGGTATAGATGTGAGGATCCCCCACATGCTCTTCCCCATGGCACACAGCGCCCTCTGCTGGTAGCAGCAGCAGCAGACGGTGGGTGCTCAGGGTGCTCGTGCCACGTGTAGGTGCTACTGCCTGGTGGCACATGGCTCCAACCACCACTGCAAGTGGTGGCAAGAAGCGCAGCCAGGTCGGCCCACCGCTATCGCATGGGGCTCCATGTGGCACATGTGCATCTCTTGCTACTTGTGCGCTACCAAGAGGAGGCCCACATGACTGAGCTGACTGCTTTCCCTGCTTCCTGCTGTGCAAGTCCCGGGACTCCTCTGGACGTAAAGAGGAGCCCCGGCCCCTGCTTCCTGGGTACATTCCCGGGCACAGCAGGGGGTTGGGAAGGCAGCTGGCTACACTGCACAGGGCTTCCCTTGGTGGTGTATGAGTGTCAAGAGCTGCACGTGTGCCGTGCAGAGCCCTGCGCAATAAAGGTAGGCTGGCCTGGCTGTGCTCCTTGCCACCACCAGTATTGGCTGGAGCCATGTGTTGCCAGATGGCAGTGCCTGCATGGGGCATGAGCACCCCAAGCACCTGCTACCAGCTGCTGCCAGCGGCAGGGGCTGTGTGCCATGGAGGGCAAGAGGGAGTGTACGGGGGGTTCAGCTGTGTGCCATGGAGGGCAAGAGGGAGTGTATGGGGGGTCCCCACACTCTCCCAGCCTCCCTGACACCCCACAAATGCTGCATACCCACACCATCCCGCACAACCCCCTCACATATACACCCCTCCAACATATCCTATTGCCCCCCACCACAAAGCCACACCCCCTCACAAACCTCCCCCACACCAGACCATACACACACACACCTACCCCAAACCACATCCCTCACACAATATACAAGAATAAGACTTTATTTTTGAGTTATTATGCAATCACCTCTACATGCAGTATGCAGACACAATTCACGACAAAAATACTTTTGGTAATAAAATTAAAATACGTTATAGTAGGTGTTTGACTTTTAGTAGGGCTGTGCAAAACAGCACCGTTTCATTTTGACTTCCGTTTCGCCGTTTCAAAAGGACAGTGTTTCGTTTTGACGTTTCATTCCGAAGCACTGTTCCATTTCGTTTTGTTAAAACTGTTTTGCTGTTTCGACACGTTTTGACATTTTGCCCGTAGGCTATAATGAGGAATCATGAAACTGCCTATAACTTTGTCATTTCTTGCCTGATCTGAATGAAAACAGCAGGGATGGTAACTTCCCCACCCCCACCCAGCCTATCCCTCACCCCCCTGATGCCTCTATTTCCATTTTCACTGACTGGCTTTCTTGCCTGCATTGCATGCCAGCCCCCGGCTTCTTTACTATTCCTTCCATCTAGGAACAGTACACACACCAATTGCAGGTGCTTCCTCAGCCTGACAAAGGGTTTTTCAAACCAAAAGCTGGCATCCCAGGCAGCTACGTTGAGCTCACCTGAAGCCTCACAACTCCACTGCAACCAGCAAGCCTCAGGCCTGTCAAAAACATGACAGGTCTGGGCTTTCCCCAGCCAGG
>NW_005842133.1:1865540-1867224 GCF_000455745.1 Alligator sinensis | reverse complement strand
TGAAGGTAGTACGTGCGGGCACTTGGTATGATGGGGCCATGAGTGCTATGAGTCGCCTGAACCCTGGCCGCTCAACTAAGGAGAAGGGCTGGTCATCCACAGCAAGCATCTCCCCAATGCTTTGGGTGATCTCGCTTGCCTTTGCAATGCGCCCCGCTTTCTGTCCGCCTTTTCCCCACTGTTCTAGGGTGACCTGCCTCTGGTTTGGGGGAGTGGGGGCTTTGGAGTGAGAGGAGGACTTCTTTTTGGGCACGCTCCCACTGGTGCCAGGCTGAGGAGCAAGGGCAAGGGGGTGGTGCCTGCGGAGATGCATCAGCATCCCCGTGGTGCTCATGTGTTTTGATCCCTTACCCCGGCTGGTTCTGGTTCGGCAGTGCAGGCAGATAGCATATGTGGGATCATCTGCCAACTCAAAATGGTTCCAGACCACACTACCCGCTCGCTTCTGAGGTGCGGGTACATGTGCGGATGCTGCCTTTTCCACCTCCTCAGCAGGCCGAGGCACAGCAACAGGAGGAGTGGATTCAGCTGAAGCGCTTCCCTCCGCAACCTTTACCTCAACCTCCTCTGAAGTGCCTTCTGGGGAAGGAGACCTGGCCCTAGGGGAAACTTGAGAGGTGTGGAGCACAAACTCAGATGATTCCCCCTCCTTCCCCAGAATTTCTCTTGCTGTGGCACTCAGATCCAGATCTAGCTCTTCCTCTGGCAATGGAACGCTCAGCATGGGAAGTGAAACAGGGGTTGAGGAGACTGTCATGCTGGTGCTGCTGCTTGTTGTCATGGTGGTGGTGGCGGGGATTATGGCTGGTGCTCTTGGAGGGGATGCGGACTCATGCACAGGCAGTGGCACTGTGTCCCTCTCCTTGCTGCCTGTAGAATTGGAAGACTCATGCCTGCTTGTTGTAGCAAAGAGGCTGCATCTCAGTTTGGGGGGGATGGGACTTACAGCTCTCCCTCTACCCTCTCTTCCACCATTCCATGAAGGCTTGCCAGCTGCCTTTCGGGCATGCTTCGTGGTGTGTTTCATAGCGTCTTTGGCGTGGTATGCTGGAAAATCTGTGCTCTCTTCTGTAATGTAATCTGATTTATGTAATATATGTAGATAATTGTATATGTATGTGTATTCATGTAATGCATGCATGTATTTATGTAATAAATAAAAAATATAAATATTGTGTGTTCCCGAATAAATTCTATATCATAATATTCAATATATGCTGTGCTTCCCTGCACAGTGAATGGAATGCACACTGTGAGAGAAAGCACAGATTTCTTTTCAGGGGGAAAAGAATCAAAATAGACTAACAAAAACAAAAAGAAGATTTTGGGGGAGGAATAAATTGAAAGGAATGAAAGACTGTAATAATAAAATAAAAGGGTATAGAAAGCAAAAGATACTGATGAATCCCACTTGCTATGGACAGGCTAGCAAGCAGGAAACGATAGTCTTTGTTGTTTGACACTGTTGAGCTGCTGGAAGACAGCTCAGTAACTGACCGCAAGGCAGAAAGCAGCTCAATTCAAACAATCCTGCTCTGTATGCTGTTTTTCCATCCCTCCCACAGAGCACTGGGATTGGAAAAGACCTCAGGGAAGGATCACAGTCGCTGGGCAGCTACACAGTCAATATGAGAGCAGTCCCTTCCCCACAACTTCCCCCTCCCTCTCCTTACTTTCTGTTTCC
>NW_005842133.1:1858190-1865251 GCF_000455745.1 Alligator sinensis | reverse complement strand
AAATGTTTCAAAACTTTCAAAACATTTCGACAGCCCTTGTTTCATTTTGAGGCTGTTTCTAAGCCTTTCGTTTCGATTTTGCTGTTTCAAGCTTGAAACGAGTCAAAACAGTGCTGAAATGAAACAGCCAGCGAAGTTTCGCACAGCCCTAACTTTCAGTATATGATTTGTTTTTTTTCTGGTTCAAAGATGACAACTCCCCCTCCTTAAAAGGAGTACTTCTGGGGACAAGGGGAGGGACTTCTGGTGGCAAAGGTCAGGGGCAGGACATCTGGTCCCAAGATGGCAACCACAGGCAGGGCATGTGTCAAGAGACAGGGCTACTCTTGAGGCCCTGAACAGCTCATAAAACTCATTACGGCGAAATAATTGCCCGGCCCCGCATTAGGGGCTGCAATCCCCAGTGAGATCACAGCAGAAAAGAAGTCCTGATCCCTAGAGAACCTCTGGTTCCCTGAAGCTGCAGTTACCCAGGGATAGGACGACACTGTCCTTCGGTTGCTCTGTAGTAACTTTCTCTAGCCGAATGCTCTGCAATAAATGAAATAAAACAGGGCAATACAGTATACTCCGTTTAACTGCATAAACTCAAAAGCGAAAGGCAATTCTGCACTTACACGGGATATGCACTTAGCCAATGGGTAATGCCAGCAGTTACGTACACCATGCGACCGCCACAGGGTTATTAGGAGCCCCAGAACTGACGAACTCCTCTCACTGTCAAGGAAGGCTTCTACTATTCAGTTTTGTAGCTGCTATTACCAGGCTTGAAAAACAACAGTTGCACGTCCGTTTCAGTCATGGCGATACCCCGGCAATGACATCCCACTTACTTAACCAACACCGCTTATTTGGGGTGCGCCAATACAGATTGTTTCGGGCCGATACCGACGGTCGATTTTTAAGGAGCCGTATCAGCCGATACCGATCCGACCGTCAATGTCTGGGCAGGCCAGAGTGCACTGATGCATCAGATCGGCATCAATGTAAGGAAAGCTGACAGTATTGGCAATCGGGTTTTTTGGGCCAACGTGGCCAATAAATGCCCCCATGCACCCAATGTCCCATGCAGGGGCGCAGCCCGGCAGTGTCGGGCTGGTTAGTCTGTTGGGGGGAGGGGAGGGGGGCAGATCGAGGCCCCCCGCGGTGAGGGAGGGAGTGGGATTGGGCTGGGGCAGGCGCTGTCCAGCATATAATGGACACATATAATGCAACGTACAAATGCAACACACATAATGCAATGTACAAATGAGACTGTAAAAACCTTTTGGTAAAAGTAGGTGGCAGGACAGAAGATGGGGTGAGAGAACTCAAAAAATTTTAAGAAGAAAAATATTTAAATATCTAAAATATAGTCAGGTCTAATATATTATGATCTGTTTTGAAATTGAAAAAAAATGAAGATTTTTCTACAACTTAAAAGGAAAAAATCAACATGCTTTAACTGCCACTTCATGCACACACAAAACTTTAGAAAAGGGAATTTTGTTCTTGTTAAAGATACAAACCAATAATGCACAAGTCTCATACCAAAATGTTTTACAGGAAGCCAACCTTGGTCAGTAACTCTATTCAACCTCTGAATGCCAGATTTTTTTTTTATCACATTGCACAGTTTTCTCAGTGTTTGCTGCCTCCTCTCATAAGGTGCATAATATGCTGTTCAGTATGGCCATGTCTCACTGCAACATCAGTATTTCTAAGGATACTGTACTTTGTACACAGGCTCACAAAAGAACTGAACTTTGTTCAACAAAACAGCTAGGGGAAATGATTAAAATATTTTTGAGACAGCTCTCAATGTTGTAGGTTTCACCATGACATCCTGCTTAAGCTGTTTCCCCTCCAGTGTACAGGACTAAGGTAAAATTCAATAAAGATTTAATTTAACACACAGAACAAAACATAGGCACCCATGTCAAAGGATGACATTCTGTTTGATTTACCAAATACAGTCTTGTCTGAATACAGGCTGAAATCCTGACTTCCTGATGAGTACCTTCCATCCAGACATGAGAGGTTTGATGATCATTATAACATCATTACAATGTTTTTTTAGCCCTTAGGTTGTTGATACATACTGTCAACCTTAACTCCACCTTACTGTGTGTTGTTAAGAATGTGATCTTTTGTTTTTTTGGGTTTTTTTTATAGCCTTGCAAAATTATCACCCGCACTAAGCAGCCTACACCCAAAATTCACCACCACACTGCTTTTCATGACAATTAGTGACACCTTTGAAAAAAAGAATCCATTCCTTGTATAAATGCCCCTTTAAGACTGATTTATGCAATCTAAAAATTCCCCACACCACTGTGCAGTGTAATTTGTTTCTATTCAGGTTTTTATAGTTGTAACTCATGGTACAAACATCTTTTTTTATACTGATGTGGCTGGTATCTCTCATTTGTAGCTCTTTCCTTATTCATTTGGAGGGACTGTCATGTTTGTAGGTTAACTGTGACATGCCACATGGTTACAAGTTCAGGCAAAGCCACAGAAGGTTCCTTTATGTATGTAACCGAAATGATGAGGTTTGAGGTAGTTCTTAGATCCTGGAGGACTGTTTAAGTTGAAGAGAGATTCTCCTGAATTCTTTCATCTGATATGGAATCAGGATGTGATATTTTCAACAATCATTTGACACCTACACAGTCAAATGGGTCACTAGTTGGCTGGAGGGCCACATCCAGAGAGTTGTGGTGGACAGGTCATTTTCGACCTGGAGGGATGTGGGCTGTGGGGTCCCCCAGGACTCGGTCCTTGGGCCTGCACAGTTCAACATCTTCAGCGACTTGGACAGGGGTGTAAAAAGCACCCTGTTCAAATTCTCAGATGACACTAAGACGTGGGGAGAAGTGGACACACTAGAAGGGAGGAATAGGTTGCAATCAAACCTAGACAGGTTACAGGGGTGGGTGGATGAGAACAGGATGGGTTTCAACACTGACAAAGTGCAAGGTACTGCACCTGGAGAACCAGCACCTACAGGCTGGGGAACTGTAGATAGACCCCATGATAGACCCTCCCCCGCGTAGGGTCTATCACGGGGGGAGGTTGATACAGCTCTCTCAGCCTCCCCCTGTGATAGACCCTGCAGGAGGAGGTTGAGAGAGCTGAATCTCTTCAGCCTTCACAAGAGACGGCTGAGGGGAGATCTTGTGGCCGCCTATAAATTTATTAGGGGAGGTCAACGGGGAATAGGGAGAGGAGGCTAGATAGTTACCTGGCTGGGGTCATCTGACCTCGGTCCTCTTTCCTGCCAGGGGCAGGAGGTCGGACATGATGATCCATTGTGGTCCCTTCCGACTCTACAATCTATGAATCTATGAAACTCCCTTCTCGTCAGTGCAGAGGCAGAAAAGGATCTTGGAGTCATTATTGATGCCAAAACGAACATGAGCCGACAGTGTGGGGATGCGGTCAGGAAGGCCAACTGTACTTTGTCATGCATCCACAGATGCATCTCAAGCAGGTTCAAGGTGATCCTGCCCCTCTATACGATACTGGTTAGGTTGCAGCTGGAGTACTGTGTCCAGTTCTGGGCGACGCACTTCAGGAGGGATGTGGACAACGTGGAGAGGGTCCAGAGGAGGGCCACCTGCATGATCAGGAGTCAGCAGGGCAGGTCCTATGAGGAGAGGCTATGGGACCTGAACCTGTTCAACTTCCACAAGAGAAGGCTGAGGCGGGGATCTAGTGGCTGTTTACAAACTAGTCGGGGGGACCAGCAGGCATTGGGGGAGTCCCTGTTTCCCCCGAGCACTACCAGAAGTGACAAGAAATAATGGTCACAAGCTGGACGAGGGATTCAGGCTAGATATCAGGAGGTGCTACTTCACTGTTAGGGCGGCTAGGATCTGTAACCAACTTCCAAGAGAAGTAGTGCTGGCTCCTACCCTGGGTGTCTTTAAGTGGAGGCTGGATGAACACCTCACCGGGGTCCTTTGACCCCAGTACTCTTTCCTGCTTTGGCAGGGGGTCGGACTTGATGATCTGCTCGGGTCCCTTCTGACCGTACCAACCATGAAACTATGAAACAAAGATCAGACTACTAAAATCCCATTCTTTCTTCCTTCTCCTTAGTTTCTGCTCTTCTAAACCTATGTCTGAGTGTAAGTTTCTCTGATACTTGAGTATAATTGTATAAAATTATTATATATTGTTTCTTATCCTTGAGGCATACAGGTATATGCCTATATGGGTTTGTCGGTGAAAATACAAACCATTTAATGTTGATTCCTATTGAGCCATTTCAAAACTAGACAAACATGCATTGTTTAATCCTTATATTTGATATGCTTTACAGTGACAATTTGGTGAAAAATGGCTGATGGAACCTACATTACTTCCATCCTCCCTATAATGTAATGCATGACCCCATATCTTTGTTTTACTGCAGGAGCCACCAACAAATGGAACACAAGTTAACTTAAACCTAGAGGAGGCTGGTGACATCTGAAAGAGGGTAGGCAAAACTGATGTGCAAAGGTGTGCTCAGAGTTAATTTAGACTGATCAAAATGATAGCTGTGAACCACAGTGAGCCCTGCTATAATGAAAGCATAAAAATTCATGGAAGCCAAGAGCATCACCCTGTTATTTCAGGGCTGAATTTCATTTGCCATACCTGACACCACAAATATTAGACAAAACCTATCCTGAGGAACCACCACTGGTTAGCCTCAGGTCCATGTATTGCAAAGACAAAAAATTGATGCAAATGACAGATGGTAAGAAACAAGGAAGATGCATTACAAAAGTTACAGTAACTGGCAACATGGGTTGAATCATTCCTTTTAGGTAGTCTACTGAAATGCATCAAAGTAACTGTTAAAAGTTAACCAGTATTACTACAGAGCTATGGAAATTTATATGAGTACTAGTTATCTGGAATCCGATACTAAACTTTTTGCAGGTGACTTGACAGAATTTTGTAGTCACCACGGTAAAATGAAAATATTTGTTAATTGGAAAAAAAGTTGATGATCTAAACAGTATGGTCACAATTTGAAGCACTCAAAACATCTCACTCTGACCCCTTTTCAGAGTGAATTTTATTTTCCATCCTTACAAGCTCATTGCAAGTCAAAGCCCTAGAAAACTGTGGTTGTTTACAGAGATGGCACTGGGGGAAAAAGAACAAATGACAAATGACTCTTGGTGAATACTTTTATTATTAAAAAAATAATGCTCTCTAATAAGCCTCCCTGTCATATGTAAAAGTAAAATCATACTGTGCCCCTCCCTATTAACCTATCATATTCAGTCAATTGTCCAATATTATTTTAACAAGTGCTTTCCAGTTGTCTTTCATTAAAAAAAAAAATCATTTTGTTCTGTAGACCACTGTCTGTTTGCAGGGTAATATACAAGAACCCCAACAGTTTTGGGGATTAAGATTGGATGGGGATCTGTGAAAAGATCTCCTGGAAATATAGTCCATGCAATGAAATGATTGAACTACTATTATGAATTTTAGTTATTGTAGTAGAGCCCAAAAGTGACAGATTATTTCTTTTTATTCCAGGGAAAGTGGGGCAGCAGTGCTCCGATGCCCTCTGTCTGACCAGCTGCTGTTTGGAGTATGTTTGCTACTTAGAAAGGAACTGAAATTCAGGTACAATCCATGTAGACCTGTGAAATAAAAAGAAAGAACTGAGGAACATACCCCCCAAATCTGTGGAAATCTGCTACCTTTCTCTGTCTCTGGCTGTGGCTCTGATCTTCCTGTTGGGACACCTCATTCAGTTCCGTTTCTATTGGAATTATTGACAAGTAGCAGCTTCAAGTATTATAAAGCTGCTCAGTTCATTTCAGTGGAAATTTAAACCTTTTCAGGTATTTTTAAATCTATATCTAATTTCTTTATTAGACTTTTTATTTTTTAGTCAGTAGCATAATTTCTTTGTTCCACATATGATTTGACTACAGGAAACCCTTGCTATTTGTGCACTCCAGATTTGCGGATTCAGATATTCACAGGGGAGGGCAGAGCCGGAAGGGGAGTGAGTGCCGGGGATGTGGAGGGTGGTGGCGGCAGCGGCATCTTTTCCCCCAGCAGCAGCTGTGGCGATGCTCAGGGGGGAAGGGGTCAGTCCCCAGGTGCCGCAGGGGAGCCCTGGGGACGGGGGCAGCGGAGGCATCTTTTCTGCCACTGCTGCCCGAGGGAGCGCGGTGTTCGGAGGGGCGGGAGGGAAGGGGTCAGTCGCCAGGTGCTGCAGGGGAGCCCCGCCAACAATGGAGGGGGCAGCAGGTGGTGGCTGTGGCGTCTGACAGGGAGCCCCATCAGCATTCGCAGATTTTGCCATTCGCGGGGATCTCTGGAACGTATCCCCCGCAAATGGCAAGGGTCTCCTGTATTTTAATTATCAGAATTTCTCATCCTCTGAAAACACTTTCTTCTTCAAATATTAGTTTGAAACTTTAAAGAAAGTTATAATTTGATTCTTAGGTAATGGCAATTGGCATTTTTATAATACTAAAAAGTTGGTGATGTGTGACAGTAGTTCACTATTTCAAGCTTCTATTTGGTGATGTACTTAAACACCTTTCTAACATAAAGCAAGTGAGAAGTCCTTTTTTGTGTCCAAAGAATTGTTAAAGGACAGAGTTGTCAAATCAATTTTCATGCAAGGAATCTCAGATTTATAGCAAATTTCCTTCTGTGGTAAGGTTTTAAGCCATCAGTTTCATGAAAAAAAGAATTTGGCATTTCAGACAAATGTTTTCTTTGAAAAAGCTTATACATAGCTTATGAAACAAACATTTCTGAACTAAATGGTTAGATTGATTTCATTCTTCTGATCAGCTAAAGTCCTTCGGATTTTAAATTTATATAATTTTTAAATAATTTTCACAATGCTGTTGCTGAAAAAGATTTCCTGAACAATGAGTATTTAAAATCTTAAAAAAAACAACCTATTGCTGTAAAGGTTCCAACAATAATCTTATTGGGTGTTTATAGATGTGCTCCAGGAAGTTTGGGGGATGGTGCTTTATTTAGCGCAGCTCCAAGAGCTGTGCTAATTAAAAGCATCTGGACCGTCATGTGCTTCAGCA
>NW_005842133.1:1844623-1858159 GCF_000455745.1 Alligator sinensis | reverse complement strand
CTACACGAAAAAATGGTGACGGCACGCTTTAAACTAAAGCTCATTAAACAAGCTTTAAAGTGCTCCGCCACCATTTTTCAGTGTGGGAAGGCTGTTGCATGTGACGCTGGAGTGTGGCAATTACGTCGGAGGAGCCTCCCTGTATGTGTATAAGAGCCTGTTGTTGCTCATCTGTGTATTCTGACATGATGTATTTTATTTGAGAGAAATGTAATCCTTTACTTAACATGTTTTCAGTAAACACCAATTCTTTCAGATTTAATTAAATGTCTTCTGTGATTCTAATTTAATCTTTTTTTTCTAGGCACAAGATATTGTAAACTAAAAGCGTGAATATGGGTGAAAAGAAACCGGAGCCCCTAGACTTTGTAAAAGATTTTCAGGAGTACCTTACTCAACAGACACACCATGTAAATATGATTTCTGGATCAGTTAGTGGTGATAAGGAAGCAGAGACTCTTCAGGGAGGTAGGCCAAGTTCAGTCCTATCAGACTTTAGTTTTAAGGAACAGTCAGGCTGATGTTTACATTCTGATGCATACTGTCATAACAATCTATGTAAAACGTAAAGTTTTTGGTGCACGTTTTTCCAAAAATGTGTATTTCATATACTTCATAGATTTCATAGACATTCGGCCTGGAAGGGACCCCGGAGGATCATCGAGTCCTGCCCCCTGCCCCAGAGGCAGGAAGTCAGCAGGGATCATAGAATCCCAGCAAGATAAGCATCCAAATGTGTCTTAAAGGCATTCAAAGTGGGTGCTTGAACCGCCTCTGGTGGAAGTCTATTCCAAACCTTGGGGGCTCAGATGGTAAAGAAGTTCTTCCTTATGTCCAGCCTGAATCGGTCGTGGCGGAGATCGTGGCTGTTTGATCTTGTCATCCCTTGGGGCGCTCTGGTGAACAGACGTTCCCCCAGATCCTGATGAGCAGTAGTGTAGTTCATGATAAAATAAGAAATTTCTTATCAATTTAGTTTTGCTTGGGAACCAGTGGAATAGAGGAGCTAAAAAATCCAAACATCTCTGTAATAACTGACAACACTGTAATAACAGTTATCATCTCTGTGAATCTATTGCATTATTCACAGCTGGGACGGATGGTGATCAGAATGGATTAGATCATCCTTCTGTTGAAGTTTCCTTGGATGAAAACTCAGGAATGCTAGTGGATGGGTTTGAAAGGACATTTGATGGAAAGCTGAAGTGTCGATACTGCAACTATGCTAGCAAAGGAACAGCACGGCTGATAGAGCATATCAGAATTCACACAGGTATGAATGATTCTACAGTACTTTGCTGTGGGGCAACGTATATACTGTCTTCTGTATGGGGGAATAACAGATTTTGGAGTTACGTATATACCTTCAAACTAATAATTTTTACTTCTTTTTTTTTTAATACACTGGAAGAGATGGAACCTATTTTTTGAAAGACTTTCTCTCAAGATATATGTATTATTATTAGAATATTATATAACTCCCAATCCTGTAAACATCTGTGCATGTGTTCAAGTTTACTATTGTGAGCAGTCATGTTGAACTGATTGCAACAACTCATTGTAGTAAAGCTTAGCCCACTTGTGAATGTTGGAGAATTTAGGACTTTACAGAATAACTTATTTTGACTTTTAGTTACAAACTTCATTACTGACGATACTTACACTGGTACAAATTTTATAATAACTGGAGAAACACTTAAAATCAACAACAAATAGCAAGAAGCTGTTTTTTTCACGCAAGTTGTAAAAATACTGTCAATTTGAATGACATAAGTATGAAAAGATGCATGATACATACATCTGAACATATTAAATATTAATAACATTTCTCTTATTGTTAGTATGCTCCAGCTGCTTGAGCCTCTGTCAATAAACTGAGCAATAATTAAAGAGTAACCATACTATAAGAGAACTTAGTGGTATACTCAATAATAGCACATATACTGTTACTGCTATTTATTAGTTTGGTCATAAAAACCCCACAATATATATTGGCAAACTTATGCAGAAATTCCATAAATAAATCGCTAAGATATTTTTAAAATGTTCTTGTAGCTGAATAATAGAGGAATAGATCTACTTAAAAACTGATTACTAGAAAAAAAAACTAGAACAGCACTGTGGATAAAATGGTGAAAATCTTTCTGGACAGTAAGATAAGTTACTAAAATTAAAAAGTGACATTTTGTAAAAGACCCAAATTATAAAGCTTACTCCTTAGGCAGGTTCTTCCATTTATGATGGTATTTCTCTTAACTGTGCAAGTCTAAAGCCACTGAACTATTTCTTGTAGCCTGTGTTCTAGGACTCAGGGCTTGTTTATACAAAGGGGTTTAATTTGAAGTGAGATGCTTTGTTTTAATTGCTTTACTATGGCCAAATGGTTCAATTGAACACATTTGTACTGCTGGCTTTTACTTAGCTATGAGTCATTGTTTCCACAGTGGGGATGACTTCCTTTGTAATATATGCTCAACATTGTGACTGAGTATCTCACTCTTCTTTATGTCACTTTATCTTTGTAGCACGTAAAATACGAGGTGTATATTGTAGCATGCGTATCTGCAACTTTCAATAAAGGCATATGGTATGAGACTTACTTTTTCCTTTTGTAGTACTGCTGGCAGCCGGTATTCAGAAAGCTGGCTGGAAAGGGGGTGTGTGTGCTGGGTAACTAGATCCCTATCTGTAGTTCTTTGGTCAGGCTTCTTTGTATCCAAAAATTTCTTGGCTATCAGGAAAATCTTTGTAAAGGAGCCATTAGTTCTGCAGTACTCCGTACTCCTTAGTATAAGGACCACATCCATAACAAAGTGCAAGGTGACACTGGTAATTTCCTGTATCACATGGTATTCCAAAATTGTGCCAACATTCTGTTCAGTTTGTCACAGTATAGGTGGAAGGCTCACCTGCAGCTACAACTCCCTTTCTCTGTATCCTAGTTATAAACTTCTTCAGCCATTACCTTTGTGACTCCCTAAAATGTGTATTTCTATACCTGGTCCCTGGGGTTTCCTGTACCTTCACATCTCCCCAGAGGGCAATGTAATCAAAGACCTTGGTATAGCCCCAGCTGGGAACACAACATAGAGGCATGACACAGGACTAATAGTACATGGACTGCCACTTGAGTAGGCAAATTCCTGGAGCGTATAAGCATCAATGGACTGAACCTGGCTCTGTCAGTATGTAAACAGCAAAGTCCTGCTGACCTTGAAACAAATGGACACGTAAGTAAATAGAGTAACTGGTAGGGACAGCACACAAAGCAGG
This sequence comes from Alligator sinensis, assembly GCF_000455745.1. Lineage (NCBI taxonomy): Eukaryota > Metazoa > Chordata > Crocodylia > Alligatoridae > Alligator > Alligator sinensis. Next base: position 1,854,886 of record NW_005842133.1, on the reverse strand, counting down.
GTGGAAGGCTACTTGGGGACCACTAAAGTAGTTTACAGTGTAGATGTAACCAAATGTAACTTACGGAGTAAAATTATTGTCAACTATCAGAAGTAAAAAAATTGTCTTCACTAGAACGCCATCTCTTTACATCAGTGCAACCCAGCCTTTGAAGTAAATCAACCAAGTAGACAGGCCAGGAGTGTCTCTTCTATGGGCAGTTTCTGTTTCTTGTCTCTATATGTTATTATCTCTTTTTTTAGGTGAAAAGCCACACAGATGCCATTTATGCCCATTTGCATCAGCTTATGAACGTCATCTGGAAGCTCATATGAGATCACATACTGGTGAAAAACCGTACAAGTGTGAATTGTGTTCCTTCCGCTGCAGTGACAGAAGTAACTTGTCTCATCATCGCAGACGCAAACACAAAATGGTACCTATTAAAGGTACCCGGTCTTCCCTAAGCAGCAAGAAAATGTGGGGAGTTTTGCAGAAGAAGACCAGCAATCTGGGGTACAGCAGAAGAGCATTAATTAATTTGAGTCCACCTTCTATGGTGGTTCAAAAACCAGACTACCTTAATGATTTCACCCATGAAATCCCAAATATTCAAACTGAAGCATATGAGAGCATGACAAAAACAACACAAACCAGTGCGCTGCCAAGAGATCCACAAGACCTTATGGTAGATAATCCTTTGAATCAGCTATCTACATTGGCAGGACAGTTGTCTAGCTTGCCACCTGAAAACCAAAACCCAGCATCTCCTGATGATGTACCATGTCAAGATGAAAAGCCTTTTATGATACAGCAGCCTACTGCACCAGCAGTAGTTTCAACTGTAGCAACAAATATTCCTCAAAGTTCATCTCCTACCAGCCCGGATCCTCGGCCTACACACAATCAGAGGAACTATAGTCCTGTGGCAGGTCCAAGCAGTGATCGTAGTGCCCATACTAGTACTCCTAGCATAAGTAACAGTCAGCCAAGTACTCCAGCTCCAACCCTTCCAGTTCAGGACCCTCAGCTTCTGCATCACTGCCAGCACTGTGATATGTATTTTGCAGACAATATCCTTTATACTATTCACATGGGATGTCATGGTTTTGAAAATCCTTTTCAATGCAACATATGTGGGTGCAAATGTAAAAATAAGTATGACTTTGCCTGCCATTTTGCAAGAGGCCAACATAACCAACACTGACTGAAAAGCATACATTCATTTAGTTTTTTAACATAATATGGTATATTTTTTCATACTTCCTGAAGGAGACTTTTCTCATCTCCCAATAAGAAGTCTAACATTAAGAAGTTTGACAAAGGAGACACACTTCTATCCACGCTGTTGTAAGACTTGCCAGGGAAGTTTGCGAGAGTCATGGTGGTAACAGCTTTTATGTGGCTTTTTTCTTTTTTTTTCCAATAGAAAGATAAGGGATTGTAATGCAATTACATATTTTGTTTGTTATATTTAAGTTCCTTGTGCTTAAGATTCAGGTGAATAGTCTACAGTTGATCCAAACTGTGTGCCCTTAAACATGAGTTGTAATTCACCAGACACAATACAAGATAAGAGATCTTGATACCTAAAATATGGCAAATGTTAATTTAATAAAATGTATGTTTAGTATGAAAAATGTATTCATGCTTACTAGCTACCTACCAAACTGGGTGGGGGAGAACTTTCACACACAAACAGTTTGAAATAAAACTATTAGTTTCATCTGATTTGTAGTTAATCATAAATTTGTTTAGTGAATTCTAAAATCTTTCTGCTAGACTTAACACTGCTCTAGTTTTCCCTCTAAAAATGGATCACAAAAACTAGAAGATATCAAATATATACATGTTACTGTAAATGACACTTCCATACGAAAGACTGTGAAGACATTCCTGTTCGAAGTTTATTAAATAAAAATCACAAATGAGTGCCATTACAGTTTAAAAAAAAAGCCAGTTTCTAAAATAAGAAAGCCCTCATTTAAAAGTACTCTATGATATCTTTAAATGTCTTACAAAACTAAATTTGTATGCTTACTTACATTTTGCACATTTAGACTTAGTCTTTTCCTTACTCCCATGATAAAAGTTAAGAGAAAATTAAGTTACAGATTGAAAATTTTCTTCCAGTTTTATCCTGGTTCAAACTATGAATGGTAGATTGTGTGTATGTTAGGGAGTTATGCATTCTAATTTATGTAAACTGCAGCTAACATAATTTTGTTTGCCTGATGACCTGTGTGGATTTACTGATCTACCAGCATGCTAGAAAGGTTTCTTTGTTAATGACTGGGAGGAAGGCAGGCAAAGGAATATTAGGTTGGTTACATGTGGAGTTGTTGTGGCTAATATTGTGACTGCAGATTCTATCTGAAGATGTATGTGCGGTCCCTTTGTATGTGTTAACTTTATTTTTGATACTGTACATCTTAATCGTTTTTAAAAGCACCTAGGTTAACATTTAGGCACTTTAATATTAATCTAAATGAAACATCCTAGCAAAATTAGGGAGACTGCTAGGTAAGTAACAGGCATTAGTAATGTTCCAGAAAAGTAAAAACTTACTTTGACATGCACTTTTACCTTATTCTGTCTTATTTGCTGCAAGACAAATGGAAAGCTTTCTTTATATTACCCTTTACTATAAGAAATAAGCAGGCACATACAAGACATCAATTAATGTGTGTTGTGGACAGTAAGAACAGGACTTAAATATTTTGAAGTCCAGAGTGGACATGCAAGTGTCACCTATTGGAGTTCATACATCAGTTGTTCTGGGGCATGATGAAAAGGCTATTGAATAAATGTAAAAACTGTCAGACTTCAGCGAGCTTTGGATCAGGCTCCTCGAAAGTATGCTCCTCTAAAACATTTTTGGTATTAGGAAGTCCCCTTTCTTTACTTCTTTATCTAATGAGAAATTTGATACTTACTGGTTGTACCCATCAAGTGCCAGGTGACTTTAATGCGCATGTGGCCCTCAAATTAATCCCACATAGGATTTTTCATCCTTAAGACTATCCAGTGAAGAGAGATCACTTGTGTCGGTACAAAATTCTCTGATCCTAATGAGTTTAGTAACACGTAAGAGCAGATATTATACATGGAAAACACTTTCTGGCCCTGTAAATCACCTTTTTGTCTCTCTAATTTGTAAAATTACCTAAAAAATTAAATGTCCTGGCCAGGTCAGGATCCATTGACTTCAGTGGGCTTTGAATAAGGCTGTTTATAATACTTTGCACAACCAACTCAAGAATGTATTCAGAAATAAATATATTGGGTAGTCTAAATTCAAATACAATAAAAACATCTTTAGTTGCCTTTTTAAAGAATTTACAAGTCTTCATCTATGCCATAGCTGTGCATAAACTCAGACCTAAGAAATCTGGTATCATACACTCAAATATCTGCTTTCATTTTAAGGATTACGATTGTTCACTGAACTGTAATCAATCTGATTGGAAACCCTTGATTTTATGCATATTCTGTAATCTCATATTCTTATACAAAGAACAATGCGGAAAAATATTTTGGGTGGGTTATATTATTGACCAAAATCTACATACCTAAAATGAAATCACACATTTCTTTCCCCTAATATTTAAAAATATGTAGCTTTTCCTTTGGGGCCAGGAAACATGCCATAATAGTTTTTCTTCAGGATTTAACAACTTTGTAAAAGCTATTCTATTTGTCCAAGTTTAACCAGCTGTTTTTAACTGAAATTGAATAGTAACATCTGTCATCATGCAAAGTTGTGGAAGTTATAAAACACAGTTTCTTACATATCTGAAATACATTAACATTTGGTGTGTTAAACAATGGTGTGTTAAACAATTTGGTGGACCAATGTTCCTCCCTCTTGAAGTCAATGGCAAAACTACCATTTGCAATTTTAGCATAGAAATTTTTTATCCTTCCCCTCATCATTTTGATCCTTTAGGCTAAGAACTTTCATTGGTAATCTGACTCCTGTAATCATTCAGTACTTGAATCTGTATTTGTAGAGAGAACATGCCTTGGGAAATTACAGGCTAAAGACCAGTCTGGATATGTAGAGGTAGGTGGAAATTTGAGGACACATCAAGGTAGCAAAAACATGCATAGTCCATCTCCACTGGACAGCTGTGAGAGCGTCCACATGTCTACGAACAAGAGTGTTATTAGATTGGAGAAGTAGTACTCAGTATTTAAAAATCCCTAATTAATCCTGCTGTTGGTACTGGTTAATACTGAGATACTGTTTACTCTTCAGGAAAATATCCAAGGACATTTAAAAGAGAATTTAAGCTTTAACTCTTCATGCTAAACAATTATAGCCAGATCCTTTTTCTTCTCATGCAATGGGACTACTCATGAGAGAGAGGATAGGATTTGGTATTTAAGCCCCTATCCTCTCAGTGTGTCTGTGGGGTGGATCCCCCAGTGACTGCATCTAGCACTACTGAAGCCAGTTTCAGATTGGGGCCTTAACAACTTCTTTTTTTTAAACAAACACAACATATTACTATGTATTTTGTTGTGCCAAACCATAACTTGATTACCCTTATTTCCTTCTGACTACTGAGTATGTTTGGAAGGTGCATTTTTAGTTTATTAAAAAGGTAGCTTTTCATAATTTTGTACTAAAAGTGTATATTCTAGTATTTACTATAATTTAAAATAAAGAGCACAATTAGTATTGCAAAGTTCTTTGAGGATGTGATCCTGTAAACCTTTACTTTCACAAGTAGGCCTTATTTTTGCCAAGTTGATGGGGAATGCTTGTCAGTAAAGATCTGTAGGATCAGAACTAGTTTACTAGACCTATTTTATATTGAGTTGAATGTGCTTTACTGCACTAACTTTTTAAAAACAAATCCTTATAGCATATTATGAGGAACTGATTAGTTTTTAACTTGTATTAATTAACAAGGAAGTTTCAGGATGAGTTGATACTTTTTCCACAGCTTGACTGTGTTAAGTTCTGTATTTGGAAAATGTTAGTTGTTGTGTTCCTTTGTTTTTATTGTTATGAAATATTTTATAGATATTTTGGATAATTTTTTAACATGCACTATTTATAGTACTCTTAACAGATATTGTAACATTCTGAGACTGAGGACTCTTTTTGTTCAGTGAACATTCAAATATTAGATTGAAAATGCTGGTAGGAGAAAAATGATCTCGTTAATATTTAAACTAAGGAACTGTGAAGCAAGTAAGTAATAAGGAATAATATTTGATTATTGCAAATGCCATGTGTAGCTTCAAATGAATTTGGCCTAAGACACCAATTTGTGTTTTAACACATACAGTTCGCAGTGCTGGAAGAGAGACATGTTTCAGTGTCGTTGCATAGCAGAATTTGAACAGTTCTTATGGCTTTTGTTATTGAATTTTACTTTTTTTTGACAAAGGGAATGTAACAAATCTTCACTGGCAAGTTTCCCATCAGTTTAAGTTTCTGTGAAAAATGGATATTCTGTGCAGGAAAAATCTATTCCCTGCTGAAGCATTTTTCATTGAGCAATCTTTGTATATGTGCTTCTAGTACCTGCTTTGTTAATAATGTGTACTTCAATGTAAAAAGCATATTTTATATGCAGAAGATGAAACGAGTTACAGTTGTAAAATACATTTTATCGTGTAGTGATTTGGTTTTCAGCAAACAAAATAATTCTGAAATAACTAGCGTAGTTCATGTTGTGAAGCTTTGCTTTTGTAAGATATGAATAAAATAACACTTTCTAATTATGTTTAACTTAATTCTTTTAAAGTGCCTGAACTTGCGAACTGCAATACCACCAGCCTCAGTCGGGTCTGCTTCAAAGTTTGTTTGCACCGTTCAGTTCGTGTGGTTACAGAACCATTGAACTTAAGACACCTATCAGCACCAGTGGACTGGCTCAAACACTGGAGTGACTGAAGTAACTGCACTGTAACTAGTGGAACCATTTTTGTAATATTAATAGAAAAATAGGGCTAGAAATGACATTGTTAGTTCAACCACCTCCTAAAATCAGAATTATTCCCAATTAAATTATCCCAGATCAATGTCTTATCTGCACTTAAAAAAATCTCCAACTGTGGAGATTTCATAACTCTTCAGGGGTATCCAAACCTTTCAAATATAAATTAACTTGCCCAAATAAAAAACAACATTTGATAAATTAGATTCAAGACAGCCTTACAACTGCAGTTGTAGCAAAAAGGTTAGAACAGGGACATGATAGCCAATATATATTTCCAGTATTCACCTTATCTATTAAATCATTCAAGACACCTTGATATCAGAACTATATTGGCAAACTGGTGTAAATTCAGAGCAAATTACATGATTAAGGAGTACTGACTTGAAATTTAATAGAACACAGTAATGCAGTTAAGATGTATGCAGGGGCGACGCATAGGTGGTGCATGCGGGTGCATATGCACCCCCTACAAAAAGGCCGCCGACACTGTCGGTACCTGCAGGCAGTTGCTGCTCACCACCCTGCTGTGGACACCACCACCGGGATCGCGGGCGGTCTGCGATCCCCTCTGGCCGCCGCTGCCAGCAGCCTCTGCAGGTGGTCACCGATCCTTGGTTGGCGCTTACCATCCCCTCCACTCCCCACCACCAACAGCGCCAGCGGCGTCTGTGGAAGCTCCCCTGCTTACAGCTGCCTTACTCCCACCGCCACCATGCCCCCCCAGCTGCCAGGGGCACACGTCCTTCATGGATGTATGTTCCTAACTAGAATGAGGGGAGAAGCAACAATATAAACACATACTGCACTTTGTTACTGTATTTTCTTGCATAAAACAAGGCCTGGAATATAACACACCTCTTGTTTTCAAGAAGGCAGAATGAAGAAGTAAAAGATTTTTCCACAGTTATGGTTCCACAGACTGAGGACAGAGCTGATTCACCCTCCTTTTCCTGCTTACCTGGGACAAAAACCCTAAAACTGAAATAGTGATCTCCAAGGGCGAATCTGTGATTTTGAAAAGAGCTAAAGAGTTTCCAGACCTGTGAAGTAGGACGGGAGAGACCAGGAGGCACTGGCAGATCACAAAATTTCTTAGGGCAATTTTGCTGAAGATCAAAATCATAAAAAAGGAAGATGTTTGTTAATACCTGTGGAGTGAACAACACTGGCCAATTAAATTGACTGACTCCCTCATCTGCCTATGCGGTGGAGCAGGAATCAAAGCAGGGTGCTTTTATTTCAGGCAGAAAAATCAGCATCCCTGCTCAAAACATGCACCCCAGTTCAGGGAAGGAGCTGATTTGGGGAAAAAAGGTGTAGAGTCTTGCAAGGAAATATGGTATTCTTAAACTGCACCTATAGAAAGCCTCAAAGGAACGGGCTGAATTGCTATTGTGAGGTAATTAGAAATCTCTACATAATACCAGAAAATGAAAGTAGGGTCAGAGAGGCCCGAGTAGGCTTTTTCAACAAAAAACATTTTAGCAACACAACAGCTATTATACCAGGATTGGCAGCAGCAGGAGGGAAGAAGCATCTTGAATGTCTGTTAAAGAACCTTACCCAGTGATTCAAATAGTAGGAAAGTCCAGAGGGACCTATGCCCAACCTGCTCAAGCAAGTTTCAGCTCAAAGCTAGTACTACTTGGAGGAGGGGGATGATATGACTAAAAAACAAACAGAGAAATGTGAACTAGTTTCTACTTCACCTGCAAAGAAGAGGTGATACCCTTCCCACTTCTATGGTAAATGATTGCTTAAAGAGCTAACAAAGAATTACATAAATTCAGTGCAACTCAAAAGATGAATGATCTAGCAAAGATGAAAGTACCCCAAGGCAGATACATAACTAGTTGGCTCACTGTATTCAATGGGCACTTCTACATGAGACACTACTGTGCTGTCATTACTGTGCATTCATATAGTACTCATGCTGCACAGTAGCATCAGCAAATGTCTTTTAGGTGATGCTACTGCGCAGTAGCCTAATACTACACAGTAGCGTATTAGCATTGTCTGTGCTGTGACATACCACTGCATGGTATTTTCTGTCTACTGCACAGTCAGTCACTCTAGTAGATGCACCCAATAAGTAATCCTTAATGGATCAATGCCTAGTTGGGAGGAGGTATCAAGTAGGGCTCACCAGTATTGTTTAATATCTTAATTATTTGGATAATGGAAATGAGTGCATGCTTAGCAAATTTGTGGAGAACACCAAGTTGATAATTGCATGCAGTGAATGCAATTAGTCAGATGTCCTGAGTAATTCACTTATATCAAATTATAAAGCCTTGTTAAAAGCAAGGAATGTCATATTTACACTAAGATTTTGTTGATGAACTAGTCAGAAAACACACAAGTTGGTGCTGTTAATAGGACTGTAATTTAACTTATTTAGATTATGAATGTTTAACAAGCTATATCATAGGCAAAATTATGAATTGTGCTTTTTGTTAGAGTTTGCATTACCCAATTCTCTTTGAAATTTAATGTTTAAATATTTTTTGTTTTCCTTTTTCTGAGAACCTGGTTCTTAGATTTACACAACTGCGGGCACATTTACACGAGACACTAAATGGATAGTAGACTAATTCTACTACACACTGGTGTGTCACAGCAAAAGCTGTGCTATAGTGCTAATACACAGTAAAACTAGTCTAGTGCACGTTACCGTCACTTAAGTCGGCACTACTAAGCTGTAGCGCTGGTTACTGTGTATTTAGTTAGTACCTGTTATTAATGCGTAGTAACTACGGCACATTAATACACGTGTAGACATGCCCTGTGTGTCCAAATCAATTTCAGATGTCACTGCACTTGAGTTACACATACTGCAGCAATTCTAGCTTTATGACATTGTATGTCTTTTTGATAAAAAAAAATAAAAACCAAGTAAGGTCTTACTCTGCATATTATTTTGCCAAATTCCTTTTGAAGTATCTTAAAATGTTACATTTAAAAGAATTACTAGGTTATTCCTAATATCTAGGCATGTTCGATGGTTTAGGATTGAAGTATTTAAAACATATGCATGAAAATCATTGTTATTAAAAGCAGACATGGTATGCATTTTTCTTCTTACACAGTTAAAAGCAACTGAATGGATTTCTCATTCTTTGAAAAGATTATACACTCTAACTAAGCATGGAAAGCTTCAGCAGCAAAGTAAATAAGGAAGTTGCAAAAAGAAAATGGGACCTAATGAAAGCCTGTATCCAGCATCAAAAATGATGTTTATGATACTTCCCGACATAAAGCAATAACTGCCTAAATTATACCACCCTTTCCTAGTTAAGTCTAAATGATTTTATTCAGACAAATGATCTAGAAAGGTGTACTCCGGAGCTTATATTGTTCAGCCAGTTTATATTAGAACTGAGAATCTCATTAGAACTGAGAATCTAAATTTATGGTGGGGAGAGCAAAGAAGGTAAAGTAGACCTAATATGCCACTTTGTAGGTATTTGGATTTTATACTTGCTTACATACTAGCACTATACCTTGTAGGATGGAAATCCTTTTAAAATGAGGTACCTGAATAGCATCATGCATGGACTACTTATAGATGATACCCATAGTGTCTGTATTCAGAGAAAAGACAAATCTCAGCCCCCCAAAAGTTATAACTGAAGTATAAGACAAAAGGCAACATATGTGGACAACACAGAGAATCTGGAGCAGGGATTCCTACACTTACAATCCCAAAACCACATCCACGCAAATCGAGAGCCTGCTCTTACCTTCTGCAATGCCAAACTGCATGACAGTGGCAACAGAATCCCCCTTGTCGTCACCTACAGCCCCCAGGTTGAACACCTTGGACACATCGTTAATGACCTCCATCCCCTTATGGAAAGTGACCATCTCAAGGCAGCCTTATAAAACAAACCTGTCCTGGTTTACTGGCAGCTCCCCCAGCCCCACATCTGAAATAACATCTTCCCAGTAACAGACTACCTCGCTCCTATTTTTCACAAAGCAACTAGGCCTTGCATTATACCTAGGCATCAGCTGGGCCCCCTCATCAACACAGACCAAACCATTATATGGTCATATATGCCACTGCCTGCTTACAGCATCCCTCAGCTATCTAAGCTGGACAGATGAAGCTGTGCAGGCTGGGAGCGATCCAGGCCCTTTTCTGTGCTGCACGCAGGCTGTGGCCAGCAGCCCGGGCACGCTGGATCGGAGAGGGTGGGCGACAAGCTGGAATTAGGCACAGACGCTTAACGGTAGATTTAAAGATGGTTTACTTACACCAGAGATGGTAGTGGTGTAGGCTGGAAAACTTGCTTGAGTTGCGGTTACAGACACAGACAAC
>NW_005842133.1:1829316-1844495 GCF_000455745.1 Alligator sinensis | reverse complement strand
CGGCTTGGACGGAAACTGCTCAAGCCTCTTATACGGCTAACAGGCCAATCGTTAGCCGCCACGTGGGAATAATTTAGAACTAGCCAATAGCGGGGAACGAATTTGCATGCGGGTGGCGGGAACTCTTTTGCACCGTGCATTTCTCTTGCAACTTGAGCAATGCACCCTGCAAAAGAAGCTGCAAAGAGGCGGGAAACTCGTCCTTGCACCGGGGTTCTCCTCTGCAATAGGAAACTCTCCCGTGCAATGAAGCTGCAATCTGGCAGGGATAATTCTGGTGCCGAAGCACACACAAAATCATACCTTTGGGTCATGACAGAAGCAATCTATGTAGAAGAAAGAATGGACACTAATCGGTGTCTTCTGGAACTGAGGTCAAAAAAGGCTGTGGCACAACACTTTAACCTCCCTGGACAGTCCATCTCTGACCTCAAGGTAGCTGTTCTTAAGCAACAAAACTTTAGAAACCAATTTGAACATGAAATTGCAGAACAAGAAATCATCCACCGATTGAATTATGTTAAGTATGGTCTAACCAGACTATGAATTTTTATCCCACTACTTGCCCTAGGCTTTTACAACCCCAATGGTTTTACTGCCTTGTTTACCTCCTTCGCATCTCTCAGCAGTGCCCCCTCTTTTCCTCCCCCCTTCGCATCTCTTGTATTTGAATTACTGCTTTCTGTTTCGAGCCCCTCTCTCTGCAGGGCCATTCACATCTGATGATATAAACTTACTTACAGAAGTTTATGCCCCTCTGAATTAATTGGTCTATAAGGTGCCACCCTGTCCTGTCTTCTGCCAATGCAAACAAATAGTAGTGTGATAGGCAGCATCTAAACATAGGGGTCCCCTAGTGTTTGTCAAGGTTTGTGCAGGTACCAAGGCGAAGGTGGGATGTGAAGAATAGCTGTGTGGTTTTGGAAGCATTTATAAGAACTGTGAAGGGCAGCATGGGACTAGGTATAAAGGCACTGATCACATTTTCAACCAGAATGACAAGAGAATGCATCACAGGTGATGTGGGGAGAAGGGGCAAAGGTCAACCTCTCTACCGAATGAGACAGAGGTCGTTTGCAGACAGGCTAGGAAGAGTTTCAAAAATGAAGACAAGTAGCTTATGCCTGATGTGACAGAGAAGTAGGATCCAGTGAAAGGCAGCAAAAACAGGGGTTTTATTAACATGTGGCCCAGTTTTGAGCGACCCAAGAAACAGGGTTTCCAACATTTCCCTCAGAACCTTTTTGCACAATCAAATCAATTCACCAATAGTAAATCATCCAGCCAAAGATATGTCATTTATTTAGAAGGAGGCTTAGGAAAATTTAGCAATGATCTGAGAAACCACCAATGTTTAACCATTGTTGTTTGGAAGGAAACTGTAGTTAATCATCTGTTTAAGACATTCTAGCTTAATGCACCCTAAAGCATCATTACTTGTCATTAAAGGATGGAGTTAGAAGTTAAGAAACATTTAGTATTCGCCCTCCCCAAAAGCAGGATTAATAATTTAAAACTTTACAATATCTTGCGGGCATTTTTAATATATTCATGCAGATCGTTCTTCTCTCTTAAGCTTTAGGAGTTGTATGACATCAGTGTAGCTGCATTACAGACTTCTGTATGCCTTTACTTCTCTCCCAAGATTTCAGACATTGTGAGACTGAATGGAGACCCAAGTAGTTCTACAAGTAAGCAATCTGGAAGGACACAGCACACTTGCTGCATGAGCTGGAATGTATTTAACTTGGCTTTTACTGATAATCAAACTAGGCTAGGAACTTGCACTTGCTACCACACTATGATAAAGGAATATGTCCTTTCCATTTGGCCTACTGACTGGACAGACTCCAAGCAGCAACTCTTTCTTTCTACCCAAGACTCTTCTTCCTTGATGTTTCTGCTGCCAATGTTAAGTTTACACAGGATAGTGATTACATTCTTCTCAAATTATATAGATTAGCTGGTCTGGCAATTTTTTGGGGCTTTTTTGGGGCTGCTTTTTGCCTTTTTTTTTTTTTAAATAAGCACATCAGATGGCCAATATACGTAACGAACAAGATTAACTCAACACTCCTGTGATATACTTGGGTAAATATTATTCCCATTTTAAACAAAAGCCAAGGAGCAAATCAGACACAGAATCGCTTAAACACACAGCACTCAAAATGACCTGAACACTAACCTTATATTCATGCCTCCAACAACCTCCAACCTTATAGTCATGCCTCCAACACATTTCAGAACCAGATTACGCCTTTTTAAAGAACAAAACAAAAAAGCTGTAACTTTAAGTAAAAGGAGTAGCAGTTTCTTAAAAAACAAAACAAACAACAACAAACTCCCCCCTAAAAAAAGTTCAATTGCATTATTTCATTACAGAAACATAGTATAACGGGAAAACAGTAACAGGCTCCTTCAAACTCACCACACTCCAGCTTTGATATCCTGGTGGTGGCCTCTACAGTGCTCTGGCTTTCAAAAAGCTAGAACTTCCAAGTGTTTTAATGCCCATCTTGCTGGGGTCATCTGACCCCACCAGTCCTTCCTACCCAACTGCAGGGGGGCTGGCCCCAATGATCTGTAAGGTCCTTTCCAGCCCCTAACAACTATGAAGCTTCCATTTCTCATTGAAGTCTGCCAGCACTTTTGTGTCTGATTTCTGGCTTGATGTGGTGTTACTTATTTCTAGGGTGGGCGTGTTAAATATCACCTGGAATTCAGGGCATTTCTGTTGTTGCTCAGCAGTTATGAAGAACCATTTAAGGTGTGTACAGTCTCAAATCAGCATGCACTGAAACAGAAATCCTTCCCCTAGGAACTACTTCATGTGACTTCTGTTACACTTGCAGTGGCCAGAATTAAAATGGTTCTCCTGGGGCTGCACCTGTTTGCCTCACCTAGTTTTAAAGAGCCACCTACCACAAAAGCATGCCAGGAAAGGTCTGGAGAGCTCAGTGGTTGCTGCACAATCATAGGCACTCAAACCATTGCTTTAATTTGATGCTTCAGCTGAAGTTAAAGATGTAATTCTGTCTGCAGATTTGAACTTATTTGCAATAAGCAAACAATGATAAATAATATTCTTGAGATCTGGTCCCGCTGATGTCAAGTGCAGTTGTGTAACAAATATTTGAGGAAATACTGAACCTGAATATAAGACTCAGGTAAACAGTTTGAAGCAAGCCCCCTGAATTTGAATTGCAGCACTCAATATCAAGATCCTGATCTGGCCAACATTTTCTGCAGCAGGCCGGTCTGAAGAAGTTCATCCATTCTGGAAGAAAAGCCCCAACATTAAAAAGGGAGCTATCTTACGAGAGCTGGCTGGGAAAAGCAGATAGAACTGTAACTAAAGACCTGTCCTTAGTTACTCCAGGTCATTTCAGCTATCCTCAGGTACAGAACTATAAAAAAAAAAAAAGTAACATAGCAGAGAGGCTCTTTAGCCCCCTAAGCCATATGCTTAATAGGGGTCAGCAACATTTTGCAACATGGTGGTAACGCTTTGCTACTTTATTGGAGTTTAGCTCTAAGTGCAGGTCACTTCCAACTTGCCCCGGGCCAATGCTACTGGAGCCATGGTAGCTGCTCCTCCCCTCAGTGCCCCAGTGCTTGGCCTCCGCACAGCTAAAGGCCTTCCTCCCCTCTGCTCCCCATCCAAACACCACCAAAGCCACCTGCTACCAAAATGCTACAGAAGCCTTCCAGCTCCATGGACCAGATAAAATGGTTCCACTGGCCAGATCTAGCCCATGGGCCATACGTTCCCACACCCTGTGCTAGAACATGTCAAGATTGTGGGCTAGAGGTGCCTCTGTGCATGTCCATAACTGTCCCAGTCTTAACAGGACTGTATTGCTTGGCACGTATTTCACATCTAAGCACAAACAAGATCCAGAAAGGTGTTCCTTTGCTTAACTGCCCTGAGGGGCAACATCCAAAAGGGATTCTTAGGGAATGCTGACCATATACCAACAGGCAATAAAATACAGCGATGAAGATGTCTTCTGGGAAGCATTCAACCAGGAATTGGGAGACAGGCTAAATTCTCTATTTAATCTGAAAGGATTGAAACAGACACCTACCTTCTAGAATAGTGCCTTAACCAAGCTTTAGACTATTTTGAATGGAGGACAATTTCTACCCAACGTTTAAAGTTGTGACACTGTGTAGAAGGGAATTCAGACTGAGAACGAGACAAAACCCAAGAGAGAGCATGACTGCAGCTTAGGAGTTAGGTCACTCACCTGGGGAATGGAAGATATGAACTTTCATTTCCAATATTATTTTATGTGACAGTTATTGGATAAAATACAGTTATTGCAGAAGCAGGTACTGAGACCCAGGATTTTCCTTCACCCCCCCAATGTAAGCATCCTAATCAGTAGGCTACAGTCATGGTTTTTCCCCTTACACCCTCACCCTAGCTCTATGGTTCCGAAATCAGTAGGAATATTGGAGAGTGCAACCCTCCTCCAAACAGCCCAACACTTGGGTGTTCAGGTGTTCTCTGGGGTGGAGTGGGATGAGAAATGTGGGTTTGAATTCCATCAGGCTGAGGGGATTACATTTTTTAAATATCTAGATAAGTACTCTTGACTACTACGTAAGGGGTAAGCAGCAACTCCAACAGCACCAGCCATGCTCAAAAGGGAATTAGCAAGTCCAACTTAGTTCTCTGAACCTTAAGAGGATTCTGAACCCTGGGTCCCAAATGAATTGAGGCACCTCCATGAAGCTCTAGGTGAAGCCCATAAGCCCCAGGGAATGAAATCTAAAACCTACCTGACCTCAGCATTTGCTTTTTTCCTAATTCTTGGCAGCTAAACCCTGAGCAAGCTCCCTGCTCAGTAGGCTAGCTGTTGTGGATCCCAATGAGGTGCCTACCTTTTCCACATACTGTCTAGGAAGACAAGGCACTTTCTAGGACTCTGGATTCTACTCTGAGCCACATATGTGAAAGTAAGACATAGCAATACTTTTAGGCACTTAAATCCTCTGTTTGGACTAGCCTTAAATGTTTAATGCAGTCATGCCATGAGACAGCTGCATAAATCCCCAGCCATGCGCTCCAACCACTGCACATCACTGCAGATTTTTCTATTCTAGAGCCATCTGAAGTTGCTCAGAAACCTAGTGCCAATGAAATGTGGACTAACATAGGCAAGTGGAAAGTCTTAGGGGGCCGGGGTCTTGCCTGGCTTATTATTGAACATTTTACTGCCTCTACTTTTTGTTAAAACAACCTGTGGCTATCTGCTCTTCAGGGAGGGAGAATAACATTGGTCTAGTAAAACAAACCTCTACAGAGAGTAAGCATCAATCCTAGCATATACAGTGCCTTGATGGATCCATTTTGTGAAATACTGCAAAGGAAAGAACATGCAAATGTGGTACACATTGACCCTGTTGTTTATAAAGAAAGATCCAGATACAATCCACTGTCAGAACAAACAGACACTGTAGAAGAGAAGTGAAGCAGAGCACGACAGGATCATAATACTTGCTCTTTATAAATACTACTCGACACTTTACTGATTAAAAAGTGCCATACAGCCATTACCCAGTTCATCCATCTTGTTTGTAATGACTGATGCGTAAAATAGGTAATAATATTATCATCTCCTTCCCTTTCCCAGACTTCATTCCAATGCTACATGCCATGGTTACGCAGGATAACGACATGTGACTGGCTGACTATCCTGACAGGCATGCTGACTTTAGTGATAGAGCAGGAGGTTAATGACCAGGAGTAGTGGCAGCATTTGAGACCAGGATATGTCCCATTGTGCATCCTGCTATCTAGCAAGATATACTTTAAAAGGGGAAAACTTTGAAATTCTTGGCTTCTGTTATGTACTCTACAGAAAATGGGCAAAACATACAGGAAAAAAAAGCAAGCTGGGGTATTGAGATGGGGAAGGAACAGAGACGTGGAGAAATAGAAGGTTGAAGAAGTATAAAAGCAACAAGGAAGAGAAAATGGAGCTGGAGGAACCAGAGAAGTAGCCATAGCAAGGGACTGATGTGTTCGGAGAAAAAGAGAGAAGCAGTGCCCAGCAGGGACCTCCTTTTCCCCAGTATCCTCTTGTGATCCAGAGGTGTGGAAGGGAGACTATCCAGCATGAGGCGATTGTCACAACCCAAAGTTGTGATTTTTTTTGTTTGTGTGTGCTTCGGCACTGCTAAATTATTTTCCCGCTAAATTGCAGCTTCTTTGCACGGTGGAGTTTTCTGCTGCAGAGGAGAACCCCGGTGCAACGGAGTATTCCCGCCAAATTTGTAGCTTTCTTTGCATGGTGCATTTCTTTTGCATCCAGGAAATGCATGGTGCAAAGGAGTTCCCGCCATTTGTATGAAGATTCGTGCCACATTATTGGTCGATTCTAATACATGCACACGTGGCGGCTAGCGGTTGGCTTGCTAGCCATACAAAGAGCTTGGGTGGTTTTCGCCCAAGTTGGAGAGAGAGCAATTGGAGTTCGAGAGGGAGAGCGTGAAGATCTCTAAGCGCTGCGGATCCTTACAGACTCAACGCTTTTCTTAAAAGGCAATAGAGGCCTGATAACCGAACCCGCAGAGCTTCAACAACTCCGGGGAAAAGAACGAACAGCCTCTAGCCTCTCCCCGTCGCCGATAAATTCCTAGACGTTTCCCTTCCTGTACGAGAAACTACCGAACCCGCGGAGTTTCAATAACTCTGGGGCAAAGAAACTACCGAACCCGCGGAGCTTCAATAACTCCGGGGCAAAGAACGAATTGTCGTAGTCCTCTAACGAGGATTTAAGCGGAGCTGAACCTGGACACTGTCCAGCCTACACCACGACCATCTTTGGTGTAAGTAAACAATCTTTAAATCAACCATTACGCGTCCGTGACTAATTCTAGCTCGCCACCGGTCCTCTCCGACCCTGCGTGCCCGGGCTGCTGGCCACAGCCCGCGTACGCAAAGACGGGCCCGGCTCGCACATGGCGACCAGGATGGGATCGGGAGAGAACTCGCACGTGGCGACCCAGGTGGGATCGGGAGAGGGCCCGCACAGCAATGAGGACCTAGGTTGTGCCTTTTTCATTCCATTTAGTTTACAGCTTCTTAACTCAACATGCATTCCTCCACCTCCCCACATCATGAATCTTGTATACTGTTTACTGTCATTGCACTGTTCTATGTGTGCGTAATCCCCCTTTAATTCATCCACAGTTCGTCTGGTCTATTGTGTGCTGTTCTGTGCTTGTACAATGCCTAGCATTCTTACTGGATCCTTTATCACTATAAAAATAAACCTAACTAATAAACCTCAAAATCTTTTGTACCTTGCTTTACTTAAAATGTGTAGATGCATGTCCAGCATCTCACATTATAAGTTTGGATTCTTTGTCATCCATTTTTCCTTATACTTGGTCTGGTCTAAAAGGATCAGTTAATAACTGAGCTGATTTTTAGTTTCATATTGTGACAGAAGAGAAGGCATGTTAGCCTTACACTCCATGCACTGGAAGATGTCTCTTCTTTAGCCAGTATTCAGCGGGGCTATTAAAACTTTACCACATTTTTTACATCCTTTACAATGGCAAAACACAGTATGCTTATTTAAAAAATATATTTTTTCACTATATTATCTGACTCTTGTTGGAAAGAAGTAGTGACTTTGGAAAGAAATTCACTATTTTTTAGCCAAACTTGATATTTTTGATTATTTCCTTGTCGTAAATCTTCTAAAAATTCTGCTTTAAGTTTGTTGAGTTCTTCTGCTAGAATCTTCATCTCACTTGAGAGAGAATTTTTATCTAAAAAGGGAAAAGAAAAAAAATGACAAACTCTAGTTGTATTTTCATACATTTGTAAGCTTCAAAGATCTTACAAATGCCAAACTTTAATGGGGCCTCTCAGGAGAAGTTATACATGCTTGTTAACAAAGCTGGACCCTTTTTATCATTTACATCTGTGGGAATTTCAAAAGTTTTAGCCTGTTGTTACCAGTTTTGCAACTTGCATGGAAGAATGCCAACGCATGCTTTTGTAGTAGTGTTGTTGTAGCCATGATGGTCAACAGACAAGGTTTGTGAGGTGAAATAATATCTTAGATTGAACAAACTTTATAGTTAGGACAGATGTTAGACAAGCTTTTAAGTATAAAATGGCTTTCCACATTTCTGGAAAAGAAGCAGACACAGCTTCAGCTAAATATCAGTTAGAACAATTACCTTTTGCATCCTTCATTGTTTGAGAAATAATTCGTCTGAAAGTCTGATCAGCTTGATGGAGGATACTGGCTGCACAGATTGCTCGATCTGCTGCCTGTTCAAGATTAAAAGTTATGCTTAAGAGTAGAAACGCAAAAAGTCTAAGTAGTTTGAAGTATTCATTATTCAGGGGTAGGCTGTGGCCTTTAGCAACAGCCCTGTTTTGGGAGAAATATGGAATTACAAATTGACATGCTGAGGCAGTACTACTGTTGCTCTTGGAGAAAAAAGGAAGGAACAACAATTGATGATACCCATTTCATGGGAGGCCAGGAGGCTATTAACTTCTTAATGCAGCCAGACAAATCTATAACAGAATACATTCAGAGGATGCTAAAATACTGGCCAGATGTTTCAATTTAAGACTTTGTGGTACAGACCATGTATTTCATGCCACAGAGAAAACAACTCATTACACATACAATTCTTTAACTCTATGCTTTTGCTAGTAAGAACTGAGATAGATATTTTTTCAGGTTTTGCCCATGAGTGAACAGAGTATAACTTATAAATGAATAGTAAATTAATTCCATATAATAGTTTATTATATGTATCATATTGTCACATAATTCAGTATATTATGCAGAGGGCCATGTGTTTACAGACATGTAGTGTACCTTTTGCTCAATATTTCCTTCAATTTGTTTCACTGGATTTTTCAAAGCAGTAACCAACAGGCTGATTACCTGTAAACTAAGAAAAAAAATTAAAATGTTATCAAAGCAGTTTTACTGAAACTGTTTTTCTTATGTGGCAAAATCATATGATAATATACTGCCACATAAACTAGTTAATGCTCAGTTAAGACTGCCAAGTAAAGTACATAATCCTTATAATGAAAGATAGATGACAAGAATATTACAATTAATAAAACATAAACTTTAAAATTACGGAAATCATTAGTTAAGGTAAATTATATAAATATTCTATCAGTATTACAGCTTAGAAATTCAGTTAATGCTAGAGCTGACATTTGAAAACACACAATAGTCATTCCTAGCAACAGTCCTAACTCTGGACTACACGCTTATAAATCCTTTCAAAATATACAATATCTAATTATATAATTTACCAGGTTTTGATATGTATATAAGAATTTCAGTACAACAACATACTTATCTTCTGAAGTGTATTCAAGCCCTTTCAGAGTGAGGCTATTTTGTTCCCAGGTATTTTTATCAAGATTTGGTGCTTCTATCTTTTTTGCCATTAGACATATGATCTCGTCAGGTAAGGGCTGACTTCTCGCACGATTCCTCTGTAAACAGCATTCAAGTGGACAGTCTAAAAATAACTGGCAGAAGCCTAATGAATCTAAAACAATGAAAACAAGTATTTTTGAAGAAAACAGAAAATTTAAAGTGTAAAAGCAATACTTTTCAAACACGTGCGAGGAAGCCTTTTCATGAAGTAGAAGTTACTCATACCGCAATACGAAAAAAAAGATAACGATGGTCTTAAATGGCAAAATACTGAACTATTAAATAAAGGGAAAGCAAAGCAGTTAAACTTCACTGAAACCGCAGTGTCATTATTCTTGCCATACCACAGAATGTCTGGAGTATTCAAACACTGCATCAATGCATAGAAAGACCATAAAAAATTACATTTGCGAGCTAGCTGGTATACTTCGTATCTCATGCTTTGATAATAAAAGTTGTCATCCAAAATGAAACACAGTGGTCTGGAAGCGGTGGCATTGATCACATAACGACAAGATTTAGCATCAGGTACGTCTGGAGATATTAATCCTTGTTCTCTGAAGCAGGAAACAAAACGTTCCCAGGTGGCTTCTGTCCTGCTTGCTGGGGCAGACAGGGGATCCCCATTAAGAAGAGCCTGCAGGAAATGTTCAAGGTATACCAGCAGTTCCTGCCGGTATGATTTCCAATGCGACACCTAGGAAATAAACAAAATGTAGTATGTTTAATATGAATGCCTACTTTACAAAAATATCAGTGGCTGTTGGGAGGGGGGAGCCCAGTCCTCTCACCCTTATTACAGCCTCAGAGAGGTAGAAAGGACCTTGGGGGCTTTGTGCCCAACCCACACACCAGTCTGCATCTCCTTTTCTTCTTTGACTTCACGCGTGTCATGTGCCCCTAACCACTCTGCTGCCCATCCAGTCAGTGTCCCAAGCTCTCCCCTCCTGAGAGCTTCACTTGTGTGGTGAAGGCCCCAATGCAGCAAAGTACCAGGCGCAGGCAATACTGGTGCCTACTTCTAAGGCAGGAGGTGAAGGCTGTCTTTCATTCCCTTTATTTCCTATTATTCAAGCAATAATATTGCATTTACACTTCTATTTTATGTGAATAATAACTGTGTTTTAAAGGGTTATCTTGTTACAATCATTTAAACAATTCTGTATAGGTAGAGATCAGTATATTTCTCAGGATTTCAGTGGCTTCAAGGCTGGAAGGGGCCTCAAGACACCATCTACTGTAGAGGTAGCCCAGTCTGTCAGCCTGGAGCCAGGCAGGGGGCACCCCACAGACTAACTGGTTACAGGTATGCTGGGTTTTTGGTTGTGCCCGTGTTGGTCTAAGGACATTGGCAGGCAAGGTTCTTTGGGTAGATCTTTTATTAGACCAACTGAGTAGTTAGGGTTGCCAACCCTGTTTGAATCTATTCCAGGTTTCCAGAATGGCACCATGCCCACGACACACAACACGAACGTGCCCACTTGCTGGAATATATCATTTATGGATTACAGTGGTCTGGAGGCGGTGGGATTGATCACATAACAACAAGATTTAGAATCAGGTACATCTGGAGATATTAATCCTTGTTCTCTGCAGCAGGAAACTTCATGTCAGGAAGGCAAATGCGCATTACTATTATATTTAAAAAACCCACTGGAATACTGTATAAATCAGATTCAACGTTTACTAATTATTTTAACGAATGCTCTATTATTTATCGCCCCAGGTGACTCTCAGCAGTCGCCCGGAGATTTATATCTAACTCCTGGAGACTCCAGGGCAATCCTGGAGGGTTGGCAACCCTGTGAGTAGCTGGAAAAAAAGTTCTTAGCAAGTTTTGGTGCAATCACCCTTTTTCAGGCATGGGGAGTCTCTGCTGTTCTGCGACCCCAAGGAATGAGAGAACTGAAAAGTGTGGCAGGATATCAGCGAGGATGTAAGTGGGTGGAAATGAGGAAAACAAAAGGTAGAGCAGGGAAGGGGAGGGAAGCCAATGGTGAGTAAAAAGAGACTCTACAGTGGTAGTAATGCAAGGCAGAAAAGAGGCTGTCTGTGAAAAAGGAAATAGCTGGAAATCAGGAAGATTAGGAAATAGGAGATGGGCATTAGGAAAGGAGAGGAAGTGGGGGAAGCGTCAGAGGTCAGGTCTGGCAGGTGTCTCACTGATGTCCCATCACAGCCACGCAAAGACCCGTGCCAGGTCGCAGGTCTGGGTGCTAGTCTCTTGCCACAGCCCCTGCCCCACGCACAGGCGAGGGGGCGGTCACAGGTGAGCTGCACTCCCCGCACCTCCCCTGCAGGGGCCGCCCTTCCGCGGGAAATAGGCGCTACCCAATAGGAGGGAGGAAGTTGATACCAACCAATGGGTGATCTCGTTCAAGCCCCGCCCCCGGCAATGATTGGCTGAAAGCCTCCAGCGGAATGAGGTCATCGTAGTTAAGGCGGAAGCAGTCCCAGTCCCAGCCTCTCTGCTGCTTCAGGCGCTGCGCTAGCGTGGACTTGCCCGCTGCGGGCAGCCCGCACAACACGCACAGACCCAGGCCCCGCGCCGCGCCGGCCTCCGGCCGCTGCATCTTACACGGCGTTTGCTTCCCGGCCAGGCGGCTTCCGTGCGCATGCGCAGATTGTTGCAGCGCCTTCGTGCTGTCTTTACTGCTTTGTGACGTTTCAGTGACGTTACGAGGGCGGGGTTCTGAGGGGCGGGGCTTGACCAGCTGGCAGGGGCAGTTTCCCGCGTTCCTGTCTTGGCAGCGTTCTGTTAAACGGTGTTTGTTCCTCTTAACCGTTTAAACGCACTCTGACATGGCTCACTGCTGCCCAAGTACACCAACATCAGCAGCCTCTGTGGTTTGCCACAGCCTCGGCTCCCTCTCAGCCATTTCTATGAGGGAACCCTGCCCTCAGAGGAGCAGGATCCTCAGACAGATGCAGTCAAGCTGCCCGGCATGGCCGTTTAACGGACATAACTGCCCGCAAAATGTGGGTTTGACTCATTCAAAAATACCTAACGTGCCAGGTGGGGACCAGGCTCTCTCTCTCAGTGAATCTCGCATGGTTTCAGGAGTTTTGGTCGACAGCGCTCAGCACTACATGCTACATGCATTGCGCAGTGGTGTGCTGGGTCGTGCAATCCATGTTGAGGGGAATTTAGCATGGCCACGTGTGGCAAGACTCACCACAAGTGCAAGCTTTATTCTCACACAAGTTAACCCGTTAGTCACGCAATTGGTTTAGAGCAGCCACACGGGCAAAGTAATTACCACAGGACACACACGACCCTATCCAGCTACAAGAAAAGCCAGCCGGCTAGAACTAGTCCTTGAAAATGCGTAACGACTCCATAGTGGGTTTCTATCCAGTTTTAATTTGAATGTGTAGCAGGGCCCCCAGACGGAGATGGTGAAGAGAAACAGGTTGCTTAGGCCGCTGGCGAATATTACAGATATTGTGGGACGGGGTCTGATCCCTCGTCCCAACAACTGCACGTCCTGCTGCACCATGGTTACAAAACGGGATGTGCAATTTGGGATATTGAGGCTAGATGCGAACCCCGTGACTGCGGGCAGCGTTTCGAAGAACAGGGCGGCAGAGGTTCCTAGCAGGGCTGGGGTGCAGGGGCGAGGAAAGCGGGGTGAAACCATCCCTCCTGTTGGAAACCTTTGATGTCCTGGGCCCAGCAGCCCTGGCAGAGATGTCGAGCACGGTGTTTAACCTCCTTGGTGGGGGAAGACATTTGAACGTCTGATCCCTCATGCCTGGCAGCCTCGCTGGGGAGTTTGGGTGTGAGGGTTTAAACTCCTCAGCTGGGGAGGACGGGGTGGCCATGTATCCCTGATTTCTGGCACCGGCCCGAGGGCAGCCCCAGCCCTGAGGACCCAGAGCTGTCCACAACTGATTCCAACAATCAGCTGACTGTCAGAAATTAGCTCCAGGCGGCCTTTGTGTGTAGACATGCCACATATTGGTCTACTACTTTTCAACATCTTTATTAACGATTTGGATGTGGGGGTGAAGAGCTCGCTGGCCAAGTTCGCGGATGACGCCAAGTTATGGGGAAGCGTGGTCACGCTTGAAGATAGGCTACAGATACAGGCGGACATAGACGGGCTGGTAAGTTGGGCGGATCGCAACGTGATCAAGTTCAACGTTGAAAAATGTAAAGTGCTCCATCTCGGGACGAGCAACCCCCAACGCACCTACAGGCTTGGCGGCACCAAACTGACTAGCACCACGAATGAAAGGGACCTGGGGGTCATAATAGACCTCTATGAATATGACCCGGCAGGGTGTCCAGACTGTGGAACAGTGGTGACGTGTAGGGGGTGCACGGGGGTGCATGTGCACTCCCTGAGAGTGCCAGTGCACCCCCTGACCGGCCGTGCTCGCCACTTAGGCTTTGGGCACGGGGGGCAGGCGGAAGCACTGGTGCCCCCCTCTGCAAGCACCGACCGATCGCTGCAGCCGCTCCCAGAAGCAGCTGCTGGCACTCCTGGAAGCAGCTGCAGCGTTCAGCCACAGCAGTCAGTACCCTTGGGCAGCGGGATTGGCCGTGGGGGGACCCCCCCGCCCTGGTCGGTGGGACTGGTCATGGGCGGGGGAAGGGGCATGTGTCCCCCCCCCAACTAAGGCAGCACCAGTCACCCATGCTGTGGAATAAGCTCCCTTCAGAGATGGTGCAATCATCTACCCTGGAGATCTTCAAGAGGAGACTAGATAGTCATGTTGGGATCACCTGACCCCCAGTTGTCTTTCCTGCTCAGTGCAGGGGGCTGGATTTGATGATCTTCCATGGTCCCCTCTGGCCTGACAATCTATGAATCTATGTTCAATTTAAGACACCATAAAAGCAGTCATAAAAGTGTTCCTCATTACATGGGGAACATTTTTATGGTGCTTTATATTGGGTACACACGTAGCACTCTTGACATTCATGGAGTACTAATTAAGATGTTAATCATGCCATAAATGTAATGCGAAACAGGTCCCTTAAACTCTACTATAAACTATTTGAATAGATTCATAGATTGTAGAGTCGGAAGGGACCACAATGGATCATCGTGTCTGACCCCCAGCCCCTGGCAGGAAAGAGGACCGAGGTCAGATGACACCAGCCCAGTCAGGTGACTATCTAGCCTCCTCTTGAAGACCTCCAAGCTAGGTGATAGCACCACCTCTTCCGGAAGCCCATTCCAGATCCTGGCCACCCTTACTGTGAAAAATTTCTTCCTAATATCTAACCTAAATCCACTCTCAACTAGTTTATACCCGTTATTCCTAGTCACTCCCTGGGGCGCCTTAGTAAACAGCGCTTCCCCTATTCCCTGTTGACCTCCCCTAATAAGTTTATAGGCGCCACAAGATCTCCCCTCAACCCATCTCTTGTGAAGGCTGAAGAGATTCAGCTCTCTCAACCTCCCCCCGTAGGGTCTATCACGAAGGCCACTAATCATGCGAGTGGCCCTCCTCTGGACCCTTTCGATATTCCTCACGTCCCTCTTGAAGTGTGGCGCCCAAAACTGGACACAGTACTCCAACTGCGGCCTGACCAGTGCCGCATAGAGGGGGAGCATCATCACCTTTGATCTATTAGTCATGCACCTGCTAATGTACAACAAGGTGCGATTGGCCTTGTTGATGGCCTCGTTACACTGCCGGCTCATGTTCATCTTGGAGTCAATTATGACTCCAAGATCCCTCTCTGCCTCCGAGCTGCTGAGAACACTCCCCAAC
>NW_005842133.1:1826615-1828663 GCF_000455745.1 Alligator sinensis | reverse complement strand
GGCCTGCTGACTTGTACCCATCCAGCTCCTCCAGGAGCTCCTTAACTATTTCAGAACTAACCGTAGGCGGACTGGTGCCATGTGGACATCCGTCAATGATCGAGGTGGGGGAATTGGCTTGGTCGGTACATAGAAATACTGAAGCGAAGAACTCATTGAAGAGCTCTGCTTTTTTCCCCGCGTCAACCACCAACTGTCCTGATTTGTCCTGCAGGGGCCCTATGTTGCTCTGAGCTTTCCTTTTGCCCGCTATATACCTGAAGAAGGACTTTTTGTTGTCCTTGAATGTTGAAGCCAGCCTGAGCTCAAGCCCTGCCTTGGCCTGTCTAACTGATTCCCTGCAATAGCACGTCAGGGAGATATATTCCTCCTTGGTGGCTGCTCTCTGCTTCCATTGCCTATACATCTCTTTCTTTGCCCCCAGACTCTTCTGGAGTTCCCTGTTCAGCCAAGGGGGCTTTTTTGCCCCCTTACCTCTCTTCCAAATAAATATATTTGCAGTCTTTGCATAAAGAATTTCAGTTTGGGTTGACGTCTAGTAAGTTTCTACATGCAATGCATACTTTGACAGAAAAAGCCACGGTTTCATAGAACTTTATTTTTTAAATGAGGAACAAGTATTTCCTTCTGTAATTTAAAAATATTCTTCCATTTTACTTCACATATTTTATTCACTTTGTACATGGATTAACAAGTATATTTTGATTGCTGAGTTAGAGTGGACACAGTAGCACACTCCCTAGTCATATATTGCATTTAAATACTCATCCATATCTCCACATGCTAAATGTCTTATACTTAAGAACAAAAAAAATACATTTTGTTTTAAATAACAATGCAGCGCTAAGGTAAAATATAACACTTGAAAGGATTACTGTGTAGTACTTTTGCATTTGACAATAAAGCCACTGAAATCCTCAAAAATACACTCATCTCTACGTATACAGAATTGCTTAAGATAATCCTTTAAAACACAATTATTCACATAAATAGAAATGTAAATACAATATTATTGCTTGAATCACTGTAGCACCTAATAATCATAATCAAGACCACTTTGTGCTAGGTAATGTACAAATGCAAAAAGCATAAAAACAAAAAAACCCAAAGCCCACCAAAACCATTTCCCAAGATGACTAATGGAAAAAATGGAAAGACACAGAGTGAGAACAGGGAAATTAGCATATGTCTACACTGTATCCCTGGCACTCTTGTGTACCTGACAGCAGGTACTGCATGCCAGTATCATTTGGCATGATAAGCAGTTATTGCAGCATGTTGGCAGCCTAACCATTGTCAAGCTTTTTGTAAAGTGTCAGAGTAAAAGAGGAATTTGAACTACATGAACTGTTGTCCAAACTCTGGGTGCAGACAGAAGTGCAGCTCCCAGTTGTAACTCAACAATTTCTACAAAGCGTTCTGAGTTACAAGGTTACCCCCAGACCAAAGAGAAGGTCTCTGTTGGTTCCATGGGGGAGGGAAATCTACCTGGGGCTGGGAGCCTGCAACCAGCTTCCCAAAGCAATGGCCAGGGCTCTCTGCCAGAGCTCGCTGTTTTCAGAATGGGAGAGAGGAAAGGCAGCCAAAAGAGCTCGTTCTTGGGGCTCCCCAACTGGTGCTGAAGCTGGGTTGGGTGAATTGGAGCCCCCCACCGCACACACTTTGGGGGGGAGGGGGGCTCCAATACACCCATCCCACCTTCTGAGCGGGCTGAAACCCCCCCAGACTGAACTCCTTGTGCTCCCTTTCCCCTCTCCCATTTTAAAAACAGCAACAGGCTGGGAGCTCTGGGTAGACACAAGTCACAGAAGACACTACATTTTGAAATGTCTTTATCTGATACCTCATGCAATGAGGAGTAAGATTTTCATCTGCTCTGCCATTTTTGAAGCTGTTTGCAGTCATGCACTTGTGTTTGGTCACAGCTACAAACTTCTTTCTGTGGCCAGATTGGGCAAAAATTGTCACTTTTGTCTGTCTGTTTTGAAATAAAACATAGTGTTAGTTTTCCACAGAACCATTTTTTTCAGTGCTGGTGTGAAGTTACG
>NW_005842133.1:1813360-1826584 GCF_000455745.1 Alligator sinensis | reverse complement strand
CCTGCTGTGTATATTACAAAGGTATAGAACTGTCTTCAGTCAATTTTATATTTCCTATTTCACAACACGATCCTGCAGACATAATTGGTGCTAAGATCTTGGCAGCATAATATTACTTTATATTATTAAAAACTGAAATAAACAAACATTTATAATAATGCACAGCTTCCCTAGATCCTGAGAAATTAGGGTGGGAGAGAGACATGTTTGCTCATCCATTCCAGCCCCTTGTCAGTGCAGAATTTTTCCCTGCAACAGATTTTCTGTTGATCTGCTCAGTTCAGTTGTAAAAAGATAACACTGGGCAGGGGTTCTCAACTTTCTTCTTCCTGAGGCGCCCCCCAGCATGCTATAAAAACTCCACAGCCCACCTGTGACACAACAACTGTCCTGCTCCCCAGCCCCACCTGCACAGTCCCGGGTGCAGCAGGTGGGTCTTAGTGGTGGGAAGCCCTGGGGCCCTACTCACCTGGGCAGCAGCAGTGCGGAGCCTCATTTGCCTGCCTGCCCACAGCACCACCCACAAGATGGAGGCTGCGGGGCCCGTTCCTTCCTCAGGGCTCGCCTCAGCCTTGGGGAGTTAAGGAGGCTCTTCCCCATGCAGGGCCAGGCTGAGTGGACCCTCTGAAAACTGCTTGCAGTTCCTGGACCCCTGGTTGAGAACCGCTGATATAAAGGACTTCCCTTAGGAGATTGGTCTAAATTAGAATACAGTAAATTGTAATGCTAGTTCATGTTTCCAAATTTCACACATGAAGATCATCCACCATCCATAGAGCCATTGCATATTTAAATACAAGAGAAGGTTTCTGTTGTAACATATTCTCTTTTCTCCACTGTGTTTTCACTTTCATTATACATAGTAGATTCTCCACAGCTTCCATTCCATTAGCTGTCATTTTGCCAAGGTAATCTCAGTTATTTTAAGTCAGTGCCCTTTGCTGATTGTCAGATAAAGGATTGCAAATTTATCTGCCCCTTTCAGAGGACAAAGGACTTTATAGGAAAAAAAATTCTCTGTAATTGCCAGCAAATATTTAGTATAGAGTTACAGATTTTTCCTGGTATCTACTGAACACAAATATATGAAAAAAATAAATAAAAAAGAAATGCTAAGGCCTCTTAGCTTAGCTCATTTTATAGCAGTTTGTTTAAAGAGCAGTAGTCCTTCATCTTATTCCCTTCATCAGGATCTTTTTTGCTTAGAACAGCTGAATTTAACAGTAGTGTTGCTAATAAGAAAGGAAAGGGATGAGGTCCTTACCTCTGCTCTGGTCCCCCTACACAGTGGAGAGAGGGTGGAGCATCCTAAAGGCCCTTGAGCTGGATGTTGGGAGGATTCAGCCTATAATGGGTCCTGGGGGAAAGAGCTCTGAGGCCACCTTCCAAGAATCATTTTGGAAAACTCAGCATAGAATGGGGGTTTGGCCATAACACACACAGCACTGGCACTGCAAAGATTCCAGATAGTACTGCTGCTTGGAGGCAGTGAAGTCTCTGCTGCCTAAATTATATCAGGAATCGAAGAGTAGTTTAAGATCAGGATGATACTCCAGGTGGCTAATACTGACCATAAATTTCCCACTCTCTGACCTGCAAATTCTGTGCTGTGCTTTCAAGAAGTTAGGTTTTGGAAGACACTGTTATTTGTATTGTAGTTTTATACAACCTAAGAAGTGCTGGCCCTTGTGTCTTCTGATAAAAAATACCTGGAAGGACCTGAGTGCACACAACTCCTTCATTACAGTGAATAGTAGTTGCATGTTACATGCCCTGCATCCCAGAACCAGTCCTTTTCTAATGAAACAGGATAGTGTTTCAATGCGAGATTTAACTGTAAGGATTGCAGGATTGAGACCTTCATATAGGAAACAGGGATAAGAAAAATAGCAAGATTTCATTAATTTCCCTTTGACACATTTTTTCATGTTGTTCAAGACACCTGGATGAATTTGTGAGGACCACACAGAAGGCTTTTCAGACAACTGGTCTAGGTGGGACTGGTGGTCTTGGAGGTCTTGGAGGTACTGCAGGGAACTGACTTGGTATTTGCTGCCTAAAAAGTGGGAGAAAAATGCACATTGTATCTATGTTTGATACCATATGACACACTTGGTTAATAGTAGCTAATGCTGATAAATGCTTTTGGAAAATATCTCCACCTTCAAACTCACCTTCCCAAGTTATTTCTAAAGTGCTTGTCACAACAGTCTTGAACCACCAGATTTAAAACACTTTGACTGCTAGGGCATTTCTTATTCCTACGTTGGGTGCCTGAAGACATGCGGGATGACATGCTGTAATTACAGCGCATCAGAGCAGACTCAGTTTATCCAGCCTGCTGGAGCATGCTAATTAGCACGCTCCAGCAGTCTCAGCGTCTCATGTACTCAGCATCCCTGCACTTCAAAATGGCAGGGGCGCTTTAAAGCTCATTCACTGAGCTCTAATTAAAGCATCCCCACTGCCATTTTGAAGTGCAGGACATTGAATACAGAAGACACTGCAGGCACTTTAATCAGAGCAGCTCCCAAGAACCACTCTAATTAAAGCGCCCCCACCCCCACCCCTGAAGCACATGTAAAGATGCCCTTTGGTGTCATTTATAAGTGCCTTGGTAGCCAGCTGCTTTCCCAGAACCTTTGTGCCTGGCATTGTACATACACTAAAAGAGAATCTCTTCTCATAAAACCTTATAGTCTGAATGGAAACCACAGACACAAAATAGAGGGGAGCCAAAGACCAAGAGAGATGCTTGAGGCTTAAGGCTACAACTTGGTCTTAGATCTGCCTAGTACACTGCACTCTACAAGTAATCACAACTGGCTGCAAAAGCTGGAGCATCTCAAGCTCAGAGATGGAATCAATCCTATTAAACTTAATAAAAGATTCCCAATTCCACTTGTCATTTTTCTGGAATTACAGTATAGCTTCAGTATTACAAGCCTTGTTTATAACACAGCCCCGTTTCCAACAATCCCAACAGAAGGAATCAGTGTTTTCCCCATTATTATGATGCAACAAATTGATCAACCTTGTTATAGGTGGTTCTGTCTGCATTTAGAAGGTTTTCTCGTTCTGTATTATATAACCTTATATTATTGGTGGTGGATGGGTCATTTTCGACCTGGAGGGAAGTGGGCAGCAGGGTCCCCCAGGGCTTGGTCCTTGGGCCCGCACTGTTCAATTTCTTTATTAGTGACTTGGACGACAGGGTGAAGAGCAGCCTGTTTAAATTCACAGATGACACCAAGATTTGGGGTGAGGTGGGCACGCTAGAAGGAAAGGACAGATTACAGCAGGACCTGGACAGGTAACAGGGGTGGGCAAATGAAAATAGGATGGGTTTCCATATTGACAAGCGCAGGGTGCTGCACTTGGGCAGTAAGAGCCAGCAGCATACCTATAGGGTGGGGAACTCCCTTCTCGAAAGCATGGTGGCAGAAAGAGATCTTGGAGTCATTATTGATTCCAAGATGAACATGGGCCAACAATATGAGAACACGGTCAGTAGCGCTAACCATACCTTGTGATGCATCCACAGATGCATCACAAGCAGGGCCAAGGAGGTGATCCTCCCCCTCTATGCAACACTGGTCAGGCCACAGCTGGAGTACTGTGTTCAGTTCTGGGTGCTGCACTTCAGGAAGGATGTGGACAGCATTGAGGGGGTCCAGAGGAGGGCTACCCGCATGATCTGGGGACAGCAGGGCAGGCCCTATGAGGAGAGGCTACGGGACCTTAACCTGTTCAGCCTTTGCAAGAGAAGGCTGAGGGGGGGCCTGGTGGCCATCTATAAACTCACTAGGGGGGACCAGCAGGGTTTGGGAGAGACCCTGTTCCCCCGAGCACCTCCCAGAGTAACAAGGAATAACGGCCATAAGTTGCTAGAGAGTAGGTTAAGACTAGACATTAGAAGGCACTACTTCACAGTCAGGGCGGCTAGGATTTGGAACCAACTTCCAAGGGAAGTGGTGCTGGCTCCTACCCTGGGGGTCTTTAAGAGGAGGCTCGACGTTTACCTGGCTGGGGTCATTTGAGCCCAGTTTTCTCTCCTGCCCACAGAAGGGGGTTGGACTAGAAGATCTACAAGGTCCCTTCCAACCCTACAACTATGAATCTATATCAATTATCGTCTTTCAATGAACTTTTCTCTTGGTCCCACAGGGGTTCATCATAATGAGGTCATATGCTATCTCTTTCATTTCAGGGCCAACTTTGTGCTGGACATTTAGGAGAGTTCTAAGGAACATTTTACTTCTCAGCTCTGCAGCCATGTGCAATCTCGCTCAAGAGAGGGACTGATATAAAGTTGGATACACCAAAAATTCATAATTCAGGCTATTGTAG
The DNA here is from genome assembly GCF_000455745.1 of Alligator sinensis. Classification (NCBI taxonomy): domain Eukaryota; kingdom Metazoa; phylum Chordata; order Crocodylia; family Alligatoridae; genus Alligator; species Alligator sinensis. The sequence continues at coordinate 1,822,234 of NW_005842133.1, read as the reverse complement.
AAGCCAGTAAAAGTTCCCGAAGACACAAAGCAAGAGGACTGGGTGTAAGTTGGATTTGTTAAACAAGGACTGTGCAGCTTCTAAGAAGCCAAGCCATACCCCGCAGGTTGCACTAGCAGGGACCATGGGTACCCGGGGTTGTACACTGCATGTGTCTCTACATATCCCTCTCCCACTGCACCATGTATCTGGATGCCTGGGTTCCCCAACCACCCCCTTCTCCCCTGCTGCAAGCAAGTCAAGGCACCCTACCTCACTCTTAGCTCCCCAGCTCCAGGCTTCCTATTGCATTGCACCTCTCAGGCACCCCAACCCGTGGGTTGCTCCACATTGCACCTTCCTGCTACCTGAGGCAGGTGAGGAGAAGCTGGAGGAAGAAGGGGCCTAAAGACCATGTCTGCTTCTGCAGCTAGAGCAAGGAGGGGAGAAGTGGCTGGGTGGAATTTAATCTTATTTAATCCCTCCATCTGTGGGCCACCAGTTGAACAGCCCCGTGTTAAACATATTAGGTCCTGTGTTTTTAGCAACACTAATACATCCATATTTTAAATACGATAGATAAGTGGTTTTAAAAAACAAACAAACCTTGGATTAGGAAAATGTGATATTGTGAACATCCCAGAATTTGATGTTGCAGGCTGAAAAAGAAGTTATAGAAAACCAGGTTAAGAGTAGATGTCATGTTATAAAGCACTGTCAGGTTTATCAAAATACAATTTTTAAAATAGTGCAGGATTTAATACTACTTTGCAACCACGTAGGATCTTCCATGAATTTTAAAGTGCTTTGCAAAAGTTAATGCACTGAGACCCACATCTCCCCCTTGATATCTGAAAACATCATCAGTGCCATTATACAGATAAGAAAAAAAAAAGGACCCAAAGTCTCACACAGAGTTTGCAGTACTAGTGGAAACAGGACCCAGATCTATTGGTCCACCAAATCTTCCTCCTGTTAGATTATGACTTGCTGTGAAACAAGGGTAATTAGAAAGTGGCAGTCTTGCGATTTTCATGCTAATTTATAGGGAAAGTCAAGAAGTAGGCTGGGACTAGGTTATTATTCAAGCAACCCCATGGCACTTTAAAAATCTAGTAACAGAAAGTGCAGTTGAAGAAAGTATGGGAGTTAGAAACAAAGAGACATGAAAGATGGTAAGAGAAAAAAAGGTTGACACGAAGAGAGTTAAGCAAGGGTTTTGTGCTAACTCCTGGTCCTTTTGGTTGCCCTTGTCTGTACCCTAAATTATTTAGAAGATGCTTGTTGCAGCAAAATGGTTCAGGACCAGGAGTTAGGCTATCTAAGCACTAGTCCAGGTTGGTACCTAATTTTCAGAAACAAGGTAAATCACTTTGGGCAAAATCTAGCTTGACACCTGAGGACACATCCAGATGAACACATATGTGCATCTCCCTGGGGACAACTAGCAGTGGGACATATTTGTGCTGCTCCCAGTTGTCCCCGGGGAACACCCCTGCACACATGCTCTGGCACAGGGCAAATTGCCCTGGATGAGGTAGGGGAGGCTGAGACCGGCACCTGGGCTGGCCCCAGCAGCCTTACCTGGATCCCTGGGGATTTTGGGGTCTGCAGTGGTGGCAATCCAGGCACATGAAGCTTGGCCAGCAGCTGGAGCGTAGCTCTGGCCAGCCAGGCTCTAGTTTCGGGCAGCACATGCTGATGCCATGTGTGCCATCCTGCTTTCCTTTGATTAAGGTTTTTTTGATACTGGGATTTCCCAGTATCTAAATTTGGCTCCACGTGAAAATCATGTGTGCGGAGTGCATTTGAGATCCTGCAATGCACATGTGCGCACTCGTATGGATGTGCCCTTAAATGCTTCTAACTTAGGCTCTGGAAGGCACTTCTAGCCAGCATCATGGACAGTGGGTGAACTTGTTCATTTTTCTTTTGCCCTAAATAGTGCAATTTCCCCCTGGAATTTAGTCAACAGGAGGCATCGTGATCATCACATGTGGAGTCTTACCCAATCATTTCTTGTGGCATTCTGGTTTGGTCCATTACTTTGTCTTGCTTGCTGTGTATTGTTAGCCCTAAAATAAAATTCATATCATAAGAAAAAAATCACCTAAATACATGTAAGTATAGTGCAATTCAGCCCTGCAGTAGCTGAGGCAGAGCTCAGAGACTTGGGTTCTCTTCCTGGCTCTGCTCCTCTGTGACCATAGGCAGGTTACTTTACTTCTCTGGGCTTATGTTTCCCTTCCCACACTTTGTCTGGGATGCCTATTTAGACTGTAAGTTCTTTGTAGCAGAGATTGCTTCCTGCCATATATTTACACAGGGTGCAGACAGAAGTGCAACTCCCCACTGTAACTGAGAATGCTTTGCAATAAGTTTACTGTTGGTTTCAGGGGGAGGGGAAGTTAGCTGCTGGCTGGGAGCCTCCAGCCAGTTTCCCCTAGCAACAGCCCCTCTCTCTCCTAGCCTGTCCCTGTTTCAGAATGGGAAGGGGGAAAGAGAGCTTGTTCTAGGGGTTCCCATGCCAGCGCTGGAGGGTGAGGTAGGGAATTGCTCCTCACAAGGTGGAGGCTCCAATACACCTGCCCACCCTCCAGTCGGGGCTGAAAGTCCCCCAAACCAAACTTCCTTTGCTCCCTTTTCCCCTTCCCATTCTGAAAACAGCTTGACGCTGGCAGGCAGGGCAGACAGAAGTTACAGAAGACGGTCCGTTTTGAAACATCTTGATCTGACCCCTCATATAATAAGGGGTCAGGTCAGATTTTCACCCAAATAGCCATTTTTGCAGCCGTCTGCAGCCATGCCCTCGTGTTTGGTCTTGGCTATAAACTGCTTTCTGTGGCCAGATTGGGTGACAATTCTCACTTCTGTTTGCACCCTGCACAGTGCCTGTTACATTGGAGCCTGGATCCAGCTGCTAATGTAACACAAATACAAATATAAGTAAATACAAAACTTACTAGAAATGGACACTGGGGAAATGACTAGAGGAGATGGATTAGAGTGTTAATTAAAACAAAGGTTCCTAGAAGAGTCACAGACTTATGCTTCATAAGAAAACCAAACATCTCCATGCATCAAATCTTGAGGTAAAATTTAGGACAAAATCTGGCTCAGTGTTTTGGAGGTACAGAGTTTACATGTGTGGATTTCATGTAGCTCTTTGTTAGGCACATATCTAGGTGGCATATCAGGAACTGAACAGCAGTTTGTGAACGAGCTCAAAGCATCATCAATGGAGCATTGTGTGGGACAGATAAAAATTAAATATTGCACAATTTAAGATGTTTCTATAAAATTGGCTGTTTCACAGATAATCTTAATTTTCATTCAAAAAACCCCAAAAGCTCCAATTTTTAAATAACAGTTCCTTTTGAATGGCAAATTACAACTTGTTGAAGACTGGACTGAAGCTCCCACCTAGAGACGTGCTGGCTCTACAGTCAGATCTGGAGTCTAAGTTTCTACCTTCTTCCATCACATACTGATCACCTTTCAAAAATAACAGAGACTATCTTGAACTAAGGCACTAACAAATAATATTAGATCTCCAAATGTTGGTATGATTTCCACTTATTTCTGGAGATTTCTGGATGATCACTTATTTGCAATGAACTGTCAAAGTGAACAGCTTACCATAAGTTCTAGGTTTCTTTCAAACTTTACTAATAATCTTTTCCAACCAATATCCTAACTGATACACTGATCCTTACTTATACAGAATAGCTTACATTATTTTAACACAATAATCCTTGTTAAACGGACCATATCATTGTGTCTAGTCAAAAAACCCAGAATTAGTTTATTATTATCCCAAAGAAATAAAAAACAACGGGAGATCCAGTTTCCCTTACTAAAACATTATATAATATAGGCAGAAAAAGCGAGGCATATTTGGGACTGGCTGCACTTAAAAACAGACAAAAGGCCATCTTTAACTGACAAAATGTAGAAGAATATTATTGACCTTTTCTTAAGCTAACTTTATTTACACAGATGATGCCTCATTGCCCCAAGAATTCTATGTCATCCCATCACAAGCTGCAAAATCTGGGGAAACTAATTTAAATAGCTCGGAGAGAATGCTGACACTTTGCCTCAGTCTTTCATATTGGGTATTTTGACAATTATTTTCTATTATTGCTCAAACCAGAATAGTTCCACCGATGCTGAATTAATTTAACATTATAACATTCATAATATGAACCACTCTAAGACCCAAATTGAAACAACCATGGCACTGGTTGTGACGAGGACACATTTGGAATACCTGGGTTGTCTTCTGCTTTTCCTGCAAAACTTCCTTTTAATTGCATCTCGCTTGATGAATGCTATGACAATACCAATCAAAACTGGAACTACAAATAGGAAAAACACAAGCAGGCCATCTCGAAGTGATGTATCTAAAGAAAAATAATGCAAACAACACAGGTTAACAAACTTATGTAACTTCATTACACAAACATTTTGCTGCAGCAAGCCTCTTCTAAATAATCTAGGGTACAGACAAGGGCAACCAAAATGATCAGGGCCCTGGAGCAGTTGCCATACCAGGAAAGACGAAAAAGGCTAGGACTCTTCAGTTTGGAAACAAGACTGAGGCAGGATATGACCAAGGTCTATAAAATCATAAAGGGTGTGGACCAAGTGAACAGGGAACTGTTGTTCACCAAGTGCCAGAATACTAAAACTAGGAGACACCCACTGAAATTAGTGACAGGTTTATAACTAACACGAGAAAGTATTTTTTTTATACACAATGCATAGTTAACTGGTAGAATTAATTGCCACAGGAGGTGGTAGAGGCAGACAGCATAGCCAGATTCAAGAAGGGACTGGATGAATTCATGGAAGATACACGTATTAATTGCTATTGAATAAAAAGGGTTGGAGATGTTTCCTGTGGCATCTCTAAACCAATACAAGGTGGATGTCAGGGAGAGTACTGAATAGGGTACAGATCACTCTAAAGATATCTGGTTCAGTGTTCTCCCTGTATAACACCCGCTTCTGCCATTGCCAGACAGACAATATGAGGCGAGGCAGACAAGTGGTCTAATTCACTATGGCACATGTTCTTCTGATCCTAATAATAGATCATGATAATTATTTGAAGCTTCACTAAATTTGACATAACTTAGACAATTAATCAGAAATTTAGAATTTAGCCACAAAAAGTCAGAAGCTGTTTTCTTCTGAGAGAGAAAAGGAATATGCAAATTTTCTTTTTTCTCTAAGTTTAAATTTCCAAGAATTATGAATATTATTTCATTTTTTAAAGTAAAAAGGCAATAGCATCAATCTAGTTTTCATTATTTTTGAGAGTCACTTTTTTAAAGAAAACAAATCCACAGTCAGATGGATTGCTAATTGGCTGAAGGGTTGTACGCAGAGTGTGGTGGTGGATGGGTCATATTCGACCTGGGGGGAAGTGGGCAGCGGAGTCCCCCAGGGCTCGGTCCTTGGGCCCGCACTGTTCAATTTCTTTATCAGCGATTTGGACGATGGGGTGAAAAGCAACCTGTTCAAATTCGCTGATGATACCAAAATCTGGGGTGAGGTGGGCACGCTAGTAGGGAAGGAAAGACTGCAGAAAGACCTGGATAGGTTGCAAGGGTGGGCTGACAAAAACAGGATGTGTTTCAATGCGGACAAGTGCAGGCTGCTGCACTTGGGCAGTAGTAACCGGCAACACACTTATAAGATGGGAAACTCCCTTCTTGAGAGCACGGAGGCAGAAAGGGATCTTGGAGTCATCACTGACTCCAAGATGAACATGGGCCAACAATGCGAGGTCACGGTCTGCAGGGCTAACCGGACCCTATCGTGCATCCACAGGTGCATCTCAAGTAGGGCCAAGGAGGTGATCCTCCCCCTCTACGCCACACTGGTCAGGCCACAGCTGGAGTACTGTGTCCAGTTCTGGGTGCCCCACTTCAAGAGGGATGTGGACAACATTGAGAGGGTCCAGAGGAGGGCCACCCGCATGATCCAGGGACAGCAGGGCAGACCCTACAATGAGAGGCTACGGGACCTGAACCTGTTCAGCCTTCACAAGAGAAGGCTGAGGGGGGACCTTGTGACCATCTATAAACTCACTAGGGGGGACCAGAAGGGTTTGGGGGAGACCTTGTTTCCCCCAGCACCCCCCGGGATAACAAGAAATAACGGCCACAAGTTGTTGGAGAGTAGGTTTAGATTAGACATCCGTAGGAACTACTTCACAGTCAGGGCGGCTAGGATCTGGAACCAACTTCCAAGGGAAGTGGTGCTGGCTCCTACCCTGGGGGTCTTTAAGAAGCAGCTCGATGCCTACATGGCTGGGGTCACTTGAGCCCAGTTTCTCTCCTGCCCAGGCAGGGGGTCAGACTTGAAGATCTACAAGGTCCCTTCTGACCCTACTTCTATAATTCTATGATTCTATGATTCAAGAGCAGGTCACTTTTATTCTCAAATTAACAAATCAATAGATTTTAAAAAAAAATTATGGATCACAACTGTGTATAAAAAAAGAAGAAAAGTTTTGTTTAATGCGTTGAATGAAGTCTACAGAAATAAAGCAAAAATGCCATCTTTTCCATTACTAATCCCATTTCTGAAATGTGCTTCAATCCTGCTTGCTTTATGCTTCTGTATAATCCCACTAATTTCAGTGGGACTCTTGTAACTAAGGAGTGCAGGGTTAGTTCCAATACTTTAATCTTCATGAATATCTGTGATGTAAACAGATCTGCCTCTCATTCAACATAAGTAAGCATTCAACAAGTCTATAGCCATCAGATATAAAGAATCAGTATATTTTTGGTAGCAAGAGAGAAGATTTTTTTTTGAAAGTTTACTAATAAAGAACAGACATTAGGCCAAGTTCCCTATTGGATGACCTGCTTTGAAGTCAATCAGTCCATGACTGGGTTTCCTGAGCAATACCATAATGAAAATAAAGAGGAGGAGAAGGTAAGAGAACAGTAAACAGTAATAGCTTATTTTAACCAGGTGTAGCCAGACTGCATTGGCATCCTACCTATATGAGTTGGACCACTGTCAATACTGCCACCATAACCTGATCTGTCACAGAAAGGGGGAGCCCATCCATAGTTGCAGTGACAGTTGCCATGGTTGTTGCACACCTATAATCATACAAAGCATCACAATGAAGTAAATGTTGCTTTACAATGAAACAAATAATCCTTTTTTGCATGTGAATTATTTAATTATCTGGGTTTTATTTTTCCTCTTAACTAGTTCTGATCTCATTTCAGGCATTTCTCTTGGAGATGGACAAAAAGGAGGGTTCTTTGCCAGATACTAACTTAGGGTGTGATCCAAATTCCATTGAAGATGCTGGAAGAATGATTAGAAGTGAAACATATACATATATATACGTGTGTGTGTGTGTGAGGCTTAAGTGACCTAAGTAGCACTAGAAAGGACTGAAGTTTTGGGACACCCCAACAATTGTCATGAAGCCCAGAACAAGGCCTGGGAGTGGGAGGGAGGCGTGCACCCTCAGGAGGCCTCAGGTGCCTCAACACTAATGCTTGTAGTATGGGGAGTAAGCAGGAGGAACTGTGCCTCCTGATTGCGAGTAAGAACCCAGACTTAGTAGGGCTCACAGAAACCTGGTGGGATCCTACCTACTACTGGGCGGCGGGCATTCAGGGATACACCCTATATAGAAGAGACAGGACAGAGAGGAAAGGTGGGGGGGTTGCGCTCTATGTCAAAGAGCACCTCGCTTCATCAAGGATTAGCTTCGGGTTAGAGGAGGGTCGGGCAGAGACACCATGGGTCAAACTACAAGGGGGTCATGGCGAAAGGGACCTTACGGTGGGTGTCTACTACAGAACACCCAACCAGGGGGAAGAGCTGGACCAGGACTTCTCCAGTCAGCTTATGGAGGCGGTTAGGTCAAGGGATGTTATTGTCATGGGTGACCTAAATTACCCAGACATTTGCTGGGAGGAGCAGACAGCCAGGTCTGACCGCTTGCGTAGGTTCCTGGCTGTATTACAGGACCTTCACCTTATCCAGGAAGTGCACAGCCCCACTAGGGGAGATGCCTTGCTGGACCTGGTCCTGGCCCCGGGGGATGACCTGGTGAGGGGACTGCAGGTCCTTGACCATCTGGGCAACAGCAATCATCACTTGCTGGATTTCACTATCCAACGCAGGGCGTCAAGGGCTCACATCAAGGCTAAAGCTTGACTTCAGAAGGGCCAACTTCAATGATCTTAGGAGACTAGTGGGGGAGGCACTGAGGGCCCAGAAGGTAGAGGAGATGGGAGTCCACGAGGGATGGTCGTACCTTAAGGGGGCGATCCTCCAGACCCAAAGGATAACAGTCCCTGAGAGAAGTTAGTGGGGTAAGAGTGCTCAGAAACCACCTTGGCTAAGCAAGGGCATTCAGCAATGCCTGAGGACTAAAATCGGGGTGTACACCCAGTGGAAGGGAGGAGCTATCACCAAGGAGGAGTACTCCTCCTCAGCCCGGGAGTGTAGGAGGGCTATTAGTAAGGTCAAAGTAGAGATGGAACTCAGGCTATTGTCCAGGATTAAGGACAACAAAAAGTCCTTTTTCAGGTACATTGGGAGCAAGAAGAGGGCACCAGGCAATGTAGGGCCCCTGCAAAACGCAAACGGTAATCTTGTGGCTACGCTACACAAGAAAGCTGATACTCTTAACAGTTTCTTTGCATCTGTTTTCTTGAACAGGGACCAGGATATCCCACCTACCAGAGGTAGGGACAATCTTGGGGATAGCTCTGTCAGGCCTTCAGTCAACACAGATGTAGTTAGGGATCTTCTGGAAGGGCTAGACATTTTTAAATCTGCAGGTCCAGATGCCCTCCACCCAAGGGTGTTGAGGGAGCTGGCAGGGGTCATCACGGAGCC
>NW_005842133.1:1787887-1812878 GCF_000455745.1 Alligator sinensis | reverse complement strand
TCTTGAAAGCACAGAGGCGGAAAGGGATCTTGGAGTCATTATTGACTCCAAGATGAACATGAGCCGCCAATGCCAGACCGCAGCCAGCAAGGCCAGCCAGACCTTGTCATGCATCCAAAGTTGCATCTCAAGCCGGTCCAGAGAGGTGATAATCCCCCTCTATGCGACTTTGGTCGGGCTGCAGTTGAAGTACTGTGTCCAGTACTGGGCACCGCACTTCAAAATGGATGTGGCCAGCCTGGAGAGAGTTCAGAGGAGGGCCACTCACTTGGTGAGAGGGCAGCAGGACAGGCCCTACAAGGAGAGACTGAGGGACCTGAACCTGTTCAGCCTCAGCAAAAGGAGGCTGAGGGGGAACCTGGTGGCCTACAAATTCATCAGGGGAGATAAACAGCAAATAGGTAGAGCCCTTTTCTCCCCAGCACCACCTGGGGTGACAAGGAACAATGGTCATAAGCTGATGGAGAATAGGTTTAGGTTAGAGATCAGAAGGCAATATTTTACAGTTAGGGTGGCCAAAATCTGGAACCAACTTCCCAGGGAAGTGGTCCTCCCCTCTACCTCAGGCATATTCAAGAGGAGGTTGGATGATCACCTGTCTGGGGTCTTGTGAACCCAGCATTCATTCCTGCCTGTGGCAGGGGGGCAGGCTAGATGATCTGTTCAGGTCCCTCCTGACCCTAGCTACTATGAAACTATGAAGGCTGGTCCACTTGAGCGCTACACTAGGTTATACAATTACTCTCACAGAGGGTCACATCTACAGCACTGCAAAGAGCTCCATTTGTATGACTATGGGCTAACAGGTAAAACAAATCTGAACTGCTAATATATATGTCATTCATAGTTGCATATGAGGAACCAAGTATGAAAGCAGGAAGAAGGGCTAACTGAAAGGCAGATGCTGGGCACAATTTTTTTTCTTGTAGGAATTTCGAAATGCTGGGAGAGAATGGCTTACAAAGCAGCAGAGCCCTTAGAGTAAGTAGCTCCTACTGTTTTATGTAAGGCCAATGACAACATTTCAAAGGTGAACTGTTGGGTTTTAGGATAGCTTGATCCCAGCTTCTGGGATTTTTCTCTGCAGAAATATAAGCAAGACTTCAGTGCACAGCACATTATATTCTTTTCAAAACTGGAGAGCTTATTTGGTAAGGTAACCAGATTCACTCTACCTATGTTGTATAAAATTCAGGACCAATGTTCTACTGAACAGCTTACAGGATACTTACTAATATGAACTACAATGGACTTGACTACTTGTATTAATTACAATCACAAAAATATCAAACCCCAACTATTTCCTTTTTTATTTCAATTTGATGCATTCTACCTACCAGCAATCTCTAGGATAATAACTCTACTTACACCACGATCATTGCACTTCTGCTTTACATCACAGCTGTAACCCAGCTGGCTTGCATTAACACATTCAAAGTTTATGCAGGCCTAAAAAAAAATAGGAAATCACTTTCAGAAACAATACTTCAACTAATCCCAATTATTTTATAAACATAATATGTATGAGCAGTAATACTGCAAACAAATATTCAATAACAGGGATGGCTAAAAGACTTCATACATCCTAGCTTTATCATTTAGGATATCACATCTTTCCCAGTTATGAAGATATACTTGGATGCACGTGATTTCATTAAATGATGACATCAAAATATAACTGTTTTGCAGCATTGTTTAATGGCACAACACGCTGTATAATGCAGAGCTAAAAATAACACTTCTGGCATGTCTGTGTACATACATGTATGTTAAGTAGTATGTATTATATTACTGTGTATGTGTATGTGGTTATATGTGACAGAGAGCCATCATGAGGCTGGTTCAATCATTGGCCCGCTCACCTGTCTCATCTGCCACACCTTTGATGTATCTAAGAAGTAGTTGTTTATAAGGCGGGAGGTTGCCCATTTATTGCCCAATGCCAAGGGCGTCATACAGGGCTCCGTACCAACCCTACACCATGTCCCATGCCTCGCAGAGGGTATCACTGTATGGCTCTGGCCTCACACTGGGTCTCACTATATTCCAGACTGACATTCAAACCCTACTCTGGATCCCTCCTACTCAGGCGGCCTAACATCTGCCATCATCCTGGGTTTCAAAACTCCCTAGACTCCTTTCCCTCTCGGAAGTGGTCCCCTCTGGGACCTTTGGCTTTGCAGGCCCTGGTCTTGCCTCTAGGCCAGTCGGGACTCCAGGCCTCTAGCTTCTGGCTGTCCCTCGCGCTGGGCATCCTTGCCCTTTGACCACCATGGTCCTGGCCCCAGCATTGACCAGTCGATTCTCTGGGTACGTTCTTGAGCAGCTAGCCCTCTTTCCCATACAGATCTGCCTTCTCGGGCCCCTCCAAACACTGTTCTCACTCCATGAGCTTGTGGAACACATAGTTTCTCTGGACTCCTCCTGGGCCCTCTGTTCCGCCCTCACTGGGCTCGCTTGCTCACTGCCCCTCACCGGGCCTCTACTCTGGTCAGCCTATGTGCAGTCCTTCAGGCCCCCACACAGACTCTACTCTATGCAGCCTCTGGCTCTAATTCCGCCCCTTCACTTGGGCCTCTGGGCCTTACACCCCATGGGCCTCAGGCCCCACCCTGTGGGCCTTGGCCCTGTGCTTCTCTGTCAGGGTGTGCTCCCCTAGTCTTTCCACTCCCCAGGGTCACCCCCGAGGCAGTGGAGGTGGAGGCTTTCCAGCACCCCATACTTGCCTTTCACTGGGGAGGCACAAGCGTGGCATTTCCTGAGCCACAGGCAGCCCCACCATACCATCCAGCCCTAGCAGTGTGCAATTTCAGGTCATGCTCATGCCCCAGGACCAGGAACCTCCTCATTCCCATAGTTCCTACCCTTGACCTCCAGGTGTTCTGGGAGCAGCAGATCTCCAGTTAGGCAATGCTGTCTCTCTGGCTCCCTAGATGCAACTGCCAGCTCAGCTCCTATGGCCTAGCCTTATACTGAGGCTGCCCTGGCCTTCCTCCAATCCAGGAGCCTGCTTGCGGTCATGTGACCATCTTGTTAAGCCTCACTGCACCTGCTGGCTGCTCCACAGTCTGCTCAAGCCTCTTAAAGTGGCAGGCATCAAAGATGCCCTGCCACAGTATACTACATACACATAGGCACATATTTGTAACTTACACAAAAGTTGCATTAAAAGAATATTAGTTAAGTTGCAGTCAAGTACTTAAAAATTAAGAATGCCAGTTTTTATTTTGTGAGGGGTAAGGATTTTTTAGGGTGATATCTTTTATTGGACCAATGATATAATTAGGATAAAGTCAGACATGCTTTCATATGTAAGATATTCTTTCTCTGGTTGCCTTAGGAAGAATGTCTTACATTCTAAAGCTTGTCTAACTTTATCCCAACTACACAGTTGGTCCAGTAAAAGATATCGCCCTATGAAATCCTTGCCTCACATATAATTTCTGGACCATCACAGCTACACCATTTCTTTGTACTACTGTAACATGAAATATTTGTTTTTGTACAGTCTTATTTCTTGCCCCTTGTGTATTCATCATGTGCTATTTCTACTATTCATTTTTGTAATCTAAACAAAGTTCTCTTAGTGTTGAGTTTGTATAGAATTGTACTGGTAAGTTCTTAGTTCTTTTTGAAGGAAAAAAAAGTAAAATAAAATCTTTTAGGTCCAATCCCACAACAGGCATAAGCAGCTGAGCGTGAACCACGAGGCAACACAGACTGCTACTACACGCATTTTCTACCAGAAAAACATTTCCTATATGAGGGTCTGGATTACTGGGTCTTGAGGTGGCCAGGTGGGGGCAGGAGGCATTAGTTCTCTTCCCCTGACTAGAGGGTACATGAGCTATAAGGCCATGTGTTGGAGATTTGTGGTGGGTACCTTATAATGCAATTAGTTTGAAGGTTATGATCCCACAGGGTTATCAGAAGAAAAAATGAAATGAAATGCAGTGAGGTGCTTTTGAAAGCAAAGGTGTATTAAAGAGAAAACTTTCCATTACATGTGATGTATTCTACAATAACTACTATGACAAATCTTACCTTCCCTTCTCCACATGCAGTTCCTGCATGAACTTGAGCTGGATCAGGGAAATCTGACCCTAGATCAAAGTCAGTAGTCAGACATACCACACCAGTCAAGTTGTTGAAAAGAGTCCAAGCAGGAAGATTTTGTAAACTGTCAGATGTACAGTGAAGTTTGCCACACAAACTGTGTCTGTAATTAATGAATGAAATACAAATGTAACATAATTGGGAGCAATAGAAGCATTACAAAAATATTATGCAGTAAGAACATATCACAGTTTACACTAGTGAGGGCCAAACTTTTTGGCAAGTGTGCCACAAATTAAGCCATACGCTATGCCCCCTTGATCCCCCTCCTTTAGCTGATCTAATGCTCTGTTTCTTGCTCCCTGCTCCATCTGCCCTTTGCTGCCTATCCCTACTCTGACCTGCCATGTACCATATGCAGAAACAGCCTGTACCACAAGATGGCCACCCTTGCTTTACACTATGAGCAAATAATTTTCTCTCGATCGAAGTTTCATATATTCAGAGTTTGTAACAGCATACATTAGTCACATAGAAGATCTTCTTTCTAAATACATATATGTATACCTATATGCCTACCAGAATTCACATAGAAAGCATATATGACAAAGGGTGAGATCAGATGATGTGCATACCAATCATGATTTATGAAATCTCCAGTGAATTACGCAAATCATCTTGAGCGAGTGCAAGCAAGCTCTATACCAGCAGTTCCCAAACTGTGGGTCGCGACCCCAAATGGAGTCACAACATCAATAGATGGGGATGCGGGGGCCTGTGGGTTGGGAGTGAGGGGCCATGCTGAGGAAATGGGGTCATGCTGAGGAAATGAGGCAATAATGGGGTCATGCTGCAGAAAAGTTTGGGAAGCACTGCTCTACACCACAATCATCACTGTGTATTTTCTATATGGCAAATATTTTACAGAAAAAGAAAATTTAAGAAAAAATGCAGATGTTTACATTGTATTACTGGAACTATTTTTCTACCCTCCCAACTGTTAAACCAAGTATCAACAACATGGCCCTCTAAATGGATAACATTCAATCTGTGGTGGGCCAATACAAGGTCACCCTTACACAAGGATGCCTGTACTTTAGAAACATCTAAGATGACCTAAAATAGTTTTGCTTGGACTATCATTACGCAAGTAAGGTTTTTAGGGAATCTACTGGATTACGAGTGCTGTCTCAAAGAAGACTGGATAGCCCATACGACAAAATCACCCATTTCTATGTTACAACGCCCCTGCTGTAGGACTGTACTTTTGCTTGACACAGGAGAGTGATCGCTGGTGACAGAGGAGGAGAGCTATGTATTACTGTAGGGGCCAACATGAAACAAGTTCTATCTAAATTAGAGCAGTTTACAGATCCCTAATGCCATCTATATACCATCTAAGATGAACAATAAAAGCACTATGGCTAAGTACAGACAGCCAAAAAGCCCAAGACTGAATCAATTCAATCTTTGCAGGTTAGTCTAAGCCGCATATATTGAACTGATAAGCAAGTGAACAGACGTTCACTTCTGATTCCGGGAATGCAGCCACATGAGTGTAGTGGCTCAGGGCAGAAGCTGGGCTGCTAGAGGACACCTCCCTGCTCGGCTGGAGCAAATAGCTCGGGCCAAGGCTAGCCTGCCCATCCTGCAAGGGGAGGGCTTGCAGGGAGATGCAAAACATCCTGGGATCCTGGACTATGAGTTGACTTGAACTGGAGGGGTTTTGGGACAGAAGTTCAATAAACTGATTTGATCTAAATCAGTTAAATCTGATACTACATCCATCCAGGTTCATTTTAAACTGGTTTTGGCCATTTTGAAAGCAGTTTATGTGCACTGAACTTCTGTTGTGTTACAGATTTGAGCCAGCTTCTGATCACTTATACTGGTTTATGTGTAATTTCTATCCCTAGTCTATAGGATTATATTGTTTCACAGTGACCCCTTCCAACTGTTTCACCTGTCCATTCTATTCTGCTTTAAGTGAAAGCTAAATCACTGTGGGGCACCTATAAACATGCCAGACACCTGCTCCAATGCATTCTAATTAGAACGTGTTGGACCAGACTCAATTAATTGAGTCTGCTGGAGCATGCTAATTAGCATGCAGCCTCAGCATCACATATATTCAATGTTGCCATGATTCAAAATGGCAGTGGAAGAGCTTTAACTAAAGCTCATTGAATGAGCTTTAGTTAAAGAGCCCCTGCCACCATTTTGAAGTGCAGGGCACTGAATACATGAGACGCTGTGGACACTTAAATTAGCGCAGCTCCCAAGAGCAGCTCTAAGTAAAGTGCCCCCACCCCCACAATAAAGCATGTGTAAAGATGCCTTGTGGTTAACTTTAAACCTAAATGAACTTCCTCATAACTCCACTACAGCAGTATAGGAATAAAGGGACCAACCAGCCCAGAACAGTTTCCTGGAAGAGTCCTGACTTTTAGGGTTGTGTCTTCGAAGACCTTATTAAAACAGGGTGGTCATCCCAAATTTGAAAAAAAAATCATGGATTAGGACTAGGCAGCATTCTGATCAGGGCTTGTATTCACAAACCTTGCAGGCTCTGAAATAGACTAGTTGCTGTCAAATTCATGGTTTCTATCAGCTTTCTGTGGAGCATCATCTGTTATTGGGTGCTGGAATTTGCTTCCTTAAAGTTCATCATTTTAAATGAGAATAGAAAAACCAAAAAGTTACAGCAGATCAGCTAACATTCCCCCAAGCAATTAATCCTCCTGCCACCTCTGGCTCATTTTAGTATTACATGTGTTCACAGTCTGATACACCTTCTTCTACTGTATGTGCCATGGTGAGAGTGTGCGTGCTACAGCAGCCAGGTATATCAGTACTAGACAGCAATGCTACTCCTCAACTGTGTAAAGGAACCAGTTTCAAAGAGAATCTGGCTCAACTTAGAGGAATATTTAACTAAATATTATGTTGTGTTTGGTATTCATTGTCTAAATTGGTTCTAAGAAATAATCAACAACAATTTAAAACAGTGTTTGGGGTTGTTTTAGTGGGCTGCTGATGTATCTGATAACTCAGCTAGGGCCAACATAGTACAATTCAGCATAACTACTCTCTTAACATGCATAAATGAAAGGAAGAAAGTTCATACAATTTATACTTGCTGTTAACTTACTCATCTGGGCATTTTCTATACCGTCCTCCTGACATTCCACAGTTTCCAAATCGGTCTCCCTTAATATTGGCTATTTTAAAACAATCATCAGGTGCTTTTCTTGCCCCTACAAAAACAGCAACAAACATACCTATTATATTATTTTTAAAAAGACATTTAAAAAAAAATCAGAGATATCAGATATCTTTTTAAGGGTATATAGCAAAGCTTATGAGTTGCCTTTTTCTTCTTGATAAGACTTTTGTTACACAGACAAATAATTTAAAATACCTTTTCCATATAAAGATTTACACTGTGAATCAAAATCCTGGCAAACCCCATAATAGCAGTATTCTTTCATGTTGTTACATGGGTATCCATTCATGGTATAGACATCATCTGGACAATATGGGTATGTTCCATTGCAGTGTTCAGGAAGATCACAGAAATCCATTTTTGGTCTGCATTCTACTCCTGCTACCTTAAACTAGAAACAGAATAGGCTGTTACCCACTTTTATTATGCAACAGAAAAAAATTAAACATAAAGGAATAAAACAACCATAGTAGGCTAGGGAAGAAAATACACTCATAATTTTAGGGAAAATAAAATAGCTTTCCATATTAATGCCCACAAAATCTATCACCCTTGTCGGTCTCATGTATTTCACTGATATAGCTTATAATCATGGATAGCACTGATGCAGAATGTCGCACAAGGTAAACAAAAACAATAAATATACAGAGCAGCTTGATCCTGTACTCCTGAGATGATTGCTAATTCACCTAATTTTTCAGCCCAGTAGCAGGAATACAGCTAACAGGGAACCCACAGTTAATACTGCAACTGAAAAACGCACTTATCGCCGTGATTTATCAGAGACAGATTCTTTGCTCATCTGCTCTCTCTTTTCCTTTGCATTGCTGAATATAGTTTTGCACATAGGTTACCAAATCATACACATGTCTAAAGAGAGTGATAGCTGCTTTTCCAAAACAACCCCACAAAAATTCTTCACTTCTCCTTGGTAGCATTCTAAATTAGGTCCATAACTTAACAAAGAGGGGCTTCCTTAGCCTACCCTGCAATTTTCACAGCACAGCCCATCAGCACACTGTGATCCAGACTTAAGTGTGCAGGTTGCAGCTTCACAGCAAGGATTAGTACACTCCTGTAGCAAAGACATGAATTAGAGAAATTATTTTATCTGTCAGTGTAGTCAGGGGTTTTAACATGGTCAGACTAAAGCTGAGTTTTCACTTTTCTGTCTCTGTTTCACTGTCTAAAGTGTATAGTTCCCTGTTCTATTAGAAGCACGCATACAATTCAGGGTGTGTTGTCCTGAAGAAATCATCTGAAAAACTTGTTTATGACTCACTAATGTATAGGGATAAGAGCAAGTAAAGCATCAACCATGTTCCTGTACAGCTCATTTTTGTTTGTGTTGTGATATGGCTTTTAAAAAGGATCAATCTAAAGTTTTTTATTGACAATTCAAAACACTTATCATATTCCTTTTTTCCATTAACAGAACAACATAGGAAAAAGGTTTTTTAATGGCACAAAAAGCCTGGGCAACTGAATATGGGTTATTCCTCCCCTTTTCCATTTGACAGCATACATTGTGATTTCCAGCAACAGTGAATCATTCAGAGATACAAGTCGGAAGTGCTGCACCCTAGACAACAGTGTTGCACAGGGCAGTGTCCATAGCCCAACTGCCACAAGGATAGCTAAGAGAGCAGTGGTGGTGGCTGAGTTGGTGCCCTGGTCACCCCCCACCTTAGCTACACAGCCGGAATCAACAAAACTAACTCCACTGAATCAATCTTCACTCATTTGAAAGAGGATCATTATGAAGACACAATTACATGCAAGAAAGGGGGTGTTACTTAGTTCCTCCTGCTGGAAGAACTTGGTTGTGGTGCCAATAAAAAAAACTATAGCCACTGAATAGATAGCTGTACAAATAGTCTACATTTTTGTAATGGAGTGATTTGCATGCTGGAACTTACACTTGGAACTTACATGTTTTCTGCAATGCAGTAGCCAGTCTCTTAGGTCTCAATTAAACTTTGCATGAAGCCTATTCATAATGACTTCAAGCAGAGTTGGATGCCACCCTTAATGAAAGTGTGATTTTAGTCTTGACCAGCCCAGCCTCTGGCTTCTTTACTATTCATTCCATCCAGGAAGAGCACACACCAACTGCTGAAACATTCTTAGCCTGACGAAGGGTTTTTGAACCCGAAAGCTTGCTTAATAACTATTCTCCAACTATTTGGGTTGGTCTAATAAAAGATATCAAATTCACCCAAGGAACCTTGTCTGCCTGTGTCCTTAGACCAACACGGCCACAACCTACACCCCTGATTTTAGTCTTGCCATTCATCGTTATTTTATTTTTATTATTTCAAAAAAAAAGCTGTCAAGACAATTCCCATATATTAATAAACATGCTGCATATAGAAAAGCTGGTATTGGACCAGGCATTTCCAAATGAATTAAATTACACTACCTCTGGTTTGCCACAATCACATTCTTCATTCTTATCCAATATTTCATTGCCGCAGTTAGGTTCTGTGTATATGTCATTTGGTTTTGGAGGATTTTTAAGGCAGTTTCCTCCACCATTCAGAATCAGATTCTCAAAATCCTTGGCACTACAGGTGCTGAAATTTTGGGATCCACTAGAAAGCATAATATTACCTTGTGATTGATACACATATTTTTCCTAGTATATAACAATGTTAAGCTATTTAATAATTCTTAAAACATAGTAAATTCTATGTATTACTTTTGTCATGTTAATAGATAATGGAGATCATTAATTTATAGATCTGTCTTTTGCATTTGGGGAAAGGAATTTCTGGGAATAAAAGACTGAAAAGGCCCTTAAGAGTCTGAGCTAAATCTCCAGCCATAAGCTCTTTTCTTCCATTCTATTTTTGTCTCTCTTACATGAAACCGTACATTCATAGAGAAGGCAACTGCCTTATGGTAAAAATAACTCTTAATGGTTCAGGGGGGTGATTCTAAGTTAAATTTTCAAAGCTGCTTAAGTGACATAAATGCCTAAATCCTTTTGACTTTTTTAGGCTCCATTTCTATTTGCTCTTTTAGGTCTCCATACAAGGTCCACTTACTAAGATTCTTTGAAATTCAATATTCACTCAGAATGAATATAATCCAGTGGCAATATTTAACAGTGATAAAAATAAGAAAATAATATCAAGGGCTCTTACTTAGCTGTACTGAACATAATGAACGATTGGGGGCATCTTCCATCATCATGCTTCATACCCAGGTTATGCCCAAGTTCATGAGCAACTACCGTCGCATGACCTAACACTTTGTCATGATTCAACTAATAAAGAGAAGAAATGTTGACATTAACAGGAAAATGAAACAAGAAATGAAGAAATCATAAGAAAACATTACACTGACAATACCTCTTTTATTCAAAACGAGTCACTCTACAAATATGATGATGGTGTTCGCTATTGAAAAGAGAAAGCATATCTAGCAAAAGATTACATTTATTTATGTATTGGTTAACTGAGGCCCCCGTTCCGTCACCACTCATCATGCTGAAGAATATCTTACTCTATTGATTTGCTAAGGCTCCTCACAATGTGAAGTACTTCTCAGCATAAATAAGGTTTACAGCACCAGCCCTTATTTTGTTCTTGTTGTTATAGCACTGAACACCTCATTATCTTAAGCGAATTATTGTTAGTCCTGCCTCAAGCTGAGGTAGGGTGAAAGTGGTTAACAGCTTGCCTTGCCCCGTCCCCTGCAACGCACAAGGAGTGAAGCTCTAGTGCACCAAAGGATTTGGGGTACCGGGTATTGAGTATATGAGTCTCTGAGAGTGGTCAAAAAAGCAAATGAGTGTGATGTTGCCTTGCCATCTAAAAGTACTATCTCAGATGTACAGTTTAGAGAACAAGCCTTTTCTAGATCACCTTAAGACAGACACATATAAAAATACAGTTGAAATATGGTTTAAGGTCTATCTGATTTAAGCAGACTGCTGCATGAGGGAGAGGGATCTGGCAAGGGGAATCACAGCCTCACATGCTTCTGTCTGTGCACAGGAAACCCAACATCCTATCATAATAAACCTCTATGCTCCAAACAAAAGGGATAAATAGATCTTCTGTAGAGAGCCCTACATTAGGAACTGAGAAGTGCCGTACTTACAGTGCTGATTGAGCCTCCATGGACCTGAGAACAGATTGCACCTACAAAAGCCATTCCAACAGCTCCACCAAAGGAATCTCTCCCTCTGCAAAATAAGAACAGCACATACGTGCTGTGCTGAGACCACACCAGAATATGTATCCGTTTCTAGTGAAAAGAGTATCAATGACTCTGATCCAAACATTCCAAGATAAACCGTGGTCCTGCCGAGGTCAATGGAAAATTTCTCACAGACTTCAACAGAACTGGGAAGTAAGCTCCTTGATCAGAGAACTGTAAGTGTAGTATATTGGCTAGATATTGTTTCTCAGTTAATTAAAAATTAATTATAAGATTGGAACCAAAGCATGAAGTAAGCATTAAAGTTTCACATACACAGACAATATTACACTTCTGGCAGTCAGAAAACAAGTTTTCTAATGGGCCAAAACTTACATTATGAGATGGCTAGCATCATTTCTCGATCGTTTAAGGAGATCTTTCTCTCTCCAAGAAACAAATCTTTGCAGCACATCTCCAGCTGAACCCTCCATTACTGCTATGCGATTTTTGTCTGACCAGATTTCTATCCCAACCAAGACAATTTGGATGTTTAGTGCACTGTACATCTGAAAATACACCATAGTTACTGTGCATACATGCCAATGAGTTTAAAATGGGTTATGAACAATGATAACACAATTAGCAGTTCAGTATTCTGATAACTGAAACAATAGAAATGTAAGAAGCAATTAATTTAATCAGTTAGTGCTCAGTGCAAGTCAGGCAAAATCTTGCCACCTTTATTTAGTCACAATCTATATGGTCATGAGTAGGAGTTTTAATTGAGTAACAACTGCATAAATGAAGGTTCTCTTTATTAATGGAGATTCATAGATATATTCTTGTAGCCCCTTGATACTGGGCTTTAAAATCCCTATATGATGCCAAAGAAGAATTCTCTCAGCACAAGCCCTAGCTCAGTCTGTTTAGCTATTCTCCAAGGAGGTCTTGCACACCCTAGTCACAGAGGATAAGACTGAGGTAAGAGGAAAGTGTCAGAGTTGGGCTAAAATTGCTCCTCCCTATCCGCAAGCCCTGTGTCCTGCCTATCAGAGGTCAGTCTCCACGTAAATTAAATGTTTTAAATTAATTACATATCTATGTCTTATGTTTTATAACATCCAACTAAAATACAAACCCAGACCACAGTAATATAACAATGACTTGCATTTCTTCTGTAAAACATGATAAAGCAGACAACTGAATGTTGAGGTGATAGAACTGACCTACCCCGTCAATATAATTAATCAGCTCAACTACTTCCTTTTGCACAGCTGTAGCACTGGACAACTTCTGCAAGTACTGTAAAATTCAATATCAGGATGTCAGAGAGAGTAAATAAATAAATACATTTAATATGATTTTGTATTATAGAAAAAATATTACTCTGTTGTTATCCACAACGACAAAGAGTTCCACATAGTTTTTCTGTGGCAATGCAGATCGCTTTTTCTGCAAGTCAGAAACATACAATTGGTTATTTTAACCACTAGTTAGTCAATATTTTTGTTACTATTTTTATTGCCAAGTTATTGCATATATTGATAAGGTGATGACCCCCACTGTATCTTAATGGCAATCTCAATAGTCAGTTTTTCTGAGCTTTAAACTTTAACTCTGCAGTTAAGTACTTCAGATGCAGCCAAACTCAAAGGATGGTCTCTTACTGTCACCTTTATGTCCACTTTCCCTTCCAATTTCATGACTAGCTGGGGCCATATTTCCCCTCTGGTACATCTTAAATCAGCTTCAAAGATTGTTTTAAATCAGACTTAACAGCAACAGTCTCTACAGTATCTGCTTTTCCTTATCTGAGGATTCCCAGAGCCCAAATGTGTTCTACCTGTGCTGGGGTCCCTGAAATGGGTTAGACTGCTTGACAGACATACCTATGTCACTTGAAATGACTCTACACTAGTAATAAACACCAGAAAGTCAGCTAAAATGGCTCTTCTGACCATCTAAGCAGCCCCAAGGAATGTTCAGGTCCAAAAGAGAAACACAGAATCTTACCCTAAGAAGCTTTTCACTACTAAAATTTGCATGTGAAATTTCTGAATGCAGGAGAAAATTCTTCACATGTATTTCATGGTGCAGGTTGTCATTGGGCACACCACACAGGAAAGAGGTTTGCTGAGCATGTTCTAACTGATAAAACATATGTTCAAATGTAGCTGATCCATCAAGTGGCTCTATTCCATACCATTTGTCACCAACATAGAGGATTCCCCTAAAAACATAAAGGCGTGATGACTTATCCAACAGAACCTCCCCCACTTTTAAAGGTACAAGTAGCTGAATAAGCAACAGTTGCATATTTCATAACTATGACAGTCTTAATATTGTGTTAAAAAGATGTGTACACTGTTGCCTTGCATTCTTTTTATGTAAAACAGTTTCTCAAGAGGCAAAATGGGACTTGTTGTTTTAAATAATAGATCACCTACTAGTGTATAGCCTGAAATCAAGCATTTAGAAAGCCTGAGAATTACTAAGTTAATAAGAGGCTAGCATGTAGAACAGCTGCAGAGCTGCTCCAAAAAATACTATTCCAGTTTAGTAACATATGCTTTACACACCCATTTTGTGAGGATAGTGGATGGTTGGAACAGGCCTGTAACAGATTTTTCGCCCTTCCCTTTCTTTCAAGTGCTTAGTGCCCTCTTTTCTGTAACTATGTGAGGCAAGCACACCCTTGGGGTATGTACCACAAATGTGATGTGTACCAGATCTAGTCTCACCTCACCTTTGTGGGCTGTTCTACCTTCCAGTGGAACACTACCTATGGATGTTCGTTTCCAGTGGTCCTAGAAATCATCCCAGGAAAGGGAACAGTAGAGGCATTCAACATGCAGCTGCCCCCTCTCCCCTGCTTTCTGTGCCTTCCCCAGACCAAGAATCAGTCTGGAGTAGTGCAGCAAAGCCCCCTACTACTTCCAACACAAGTGACCCCTAGACTGGGAGCCAGTGGGGAGCAGGTATTACTGCAGAATGGGGCAAATGATATAATACCTTAAAATGCCCATGCCGTGAGGAGCTTCTTGCCTGTGCAGCACTACAAAGATGGTGCCTGCAGCCTCTCCTGGAGTGGAGCGAACAGTGGGCCAAAGCCCTCATCCTGTTCTCCAGACCAGGAAGTCCCTGGTCTGGGGAAGGGGTGGAGAGCATTGCCTCACTGCTCCCCTCCCATACCAGTCTGGGAGAGGAGAGGAGCAACAGTACAAACCGCGAGTCCTGGTCAGCTTCTGCTGTTTCCTTCCCCTCCTGGACTAAACCAGGAAGGCAGCATACATATGATCATTCTTGTGAGAGAAACTGTCTTACAAGTGAGATCTTCCAATGTGACCCCTGGAAGATCGCACATAAGGGGCATGTTTCTCCTAGAAGAAACTGAATGAACACATACTCATATGCTTGTCATTTCTACTGGGAGAATGGCGATTCTCCTGGTAGAAATCTAATGCCTATACATGGTCTCTGCTGCACATGATTCATTTGCAACAGCCTCAGTGCAACATTTTGTGCTACTTGCCACACAATGCAGCACTGTATGCTGTGAGCTCTAGGGTGAAATTTCCAAAACCTGCTCACCACTGAATTAAATGCAAACAGTTAGGCTAGTACTAAGTGCTTCTATGAAATCTCAACCCCTGCCCTTGAAAACCAGGTCTGTAGAACTGTATGAGCTACACTCTGGGCATGTATAGATCTATTAATTCTTATATAAACGGAAAGTATGAGCAACAATAAATTGCCCTGATGTCCAGCCAATAATACACTGAAAAGCAAAAGCAAACAATAATACCTAAGGCCATCACATGTGCTAAGGGCTAGCATAGACTCAGCAACTCCTTCAACAACACCACGATAATAACAGTGTGTCTGAAACATAATGAAACCACATAATTAACAATATAACAAACCTATTATTTGTACAATATTTCATTTTATTGAGGCTAGAGATTACCTTACCCTGCAATAGTCCCAGTTTTTTTCATGGGATTATTCTTGGAGGACAGCACTTAAAATAAATAGGATTTGGTCCTTTCTTACTCAATGGGCATGTCTACATGAGACACTTTACTGCCCAGTAGACTAATCTACTTCACTGTAAAGCATCACTGTCTACATGTGTGCACTATTTACTGCACAGTAAATTAGTCTACTGTCCAGTTAGCTACTACCTGTAAATATAGGTAGTAAACTAACTGCGCAGTAGATACTGCATAGTAACACTTTTGTAGACACAGATTGGGAGAAAATTTGCCTCCAGTCAGCCCCAACAGCAGGGGACCACAGGGGATGGGGAACTCCCCTGGCCTTGGCATTGCGTAGATCCTGGATTCTGGGATGGGATAGCTCTCTGCCCCTCTCTCCCCCACACAGCTTTGCTTAGCTCCTGGCTCCCCATAGAAGCCAGGAGCTGAGCAGTGCTGGGACTGGGGAGTTCTCTGCTTTCCTGCCAGCTGGGGGCTGACTGGGAGCTGCCCCAGAAGCAGGACAGCTCCTAGCCAGCCCCAACCTGCATTGGGAAGCCCTCCTGGGCATGGGCCAGGAAAGCTCTGCAGCAGCAGCTGTCTCCTGACCCCATACACATCAGGACCCCTCCCAATGTTCACAGGGCCAGGAGATAGCTGCTGCTGCAGCTGGCAGAACTCTGCTGGCCCTGTGCACATCAAGACCAGCCCTCATGCTCCCTGCCAGCCCCCCAGGGGAGCCTGGAGCTCCCCCTGGTTGCTACAGGGGCCAGAGCAGGATAGGAGCAGATTTGCTCCCAGGGAAGCTTACTAACATAGGTGCTGACTCCATGGGTGCTCTGGGGCTCAAGCATGCATCAAACAACATTAGCGGGTGCTCACCACCCATGGATCTAAGCTTGCAGGTGTTTTAAAAAAGCATTTTACTGGAAGAAGTGGCACGTTACTTCAACCCGGCTCTGCAGCATCTGTAAAGATCTGGTACTTCAGTGGGGTTTTTTAGCGCTTTCTGCTAAAGCTGATTCAATTCAATAAAAGTCAAGTGTTACTTATTTTGGGGTTTGTTTGTTTTTTTTATGTCTGGAAGCACCCACCAGCAAAAAATAAAGTCAGCACCTATGCGTAATGAGCAGTATTTTGCTGGGCAGTAAGCCTTTATAACATTAATAGCACATGTATTTGATATTTTGGTCATGCACACTACATAATGGCAATATAACCAACTAGCCTAGAGTCAGTTTAAATTTACAGGACATTCATTTTATACATTTCTCAAAACAGAGGTTTACGCAGATATTGTATCATCATAAATAGCCGTGGGTTAGGCCTCTTGAGATTTCAGATTTTATCCAGATATGCAGCATTATATATTTTATCCATTAGTGAGAGGTGTATAAAGAGTCACATATTCTAAAAGAGGAGTGATCAAGGAGATCTCTACGCGATCCTAATTCTAAGAAAGCTATTGTTCTTCCTTAGGTTTCCTTTGTACACCTTACATTTTTGTTTTGTTTTTGGTGCTCAAACTCAAGCAGCTTTCACTTCTCTGTGAGGAAAGATAAACTACAACCAGAATGAATGTTTGCATATTTTTAGTCTTCGTTCAAAATGTATTTCAAGGTATACACATCCTTGTTGTGGCACTCAGCTTTGACACACTTCTGGTCTGACCTTTGATAACATTAACTCTTGTCCCTTGTGACAAGGAAAGAGAATTTAACACAGAATAGAAATTTAATAAGTACAGTACCTTGATTTTTGAGTGGGTAGCCTCCAACTGCCCGTTTTTGCTATACGTATTTAACACAAAGTCTTCGCTAACAAGCTTTCTGGAAACACAAATAAACTTTTACTGCTTTAAAAGCCTTTAAAAAAAATACTTAAAATATTTTAGGAAAATATTTTGCTAATATATTAAGTACCCAAGCAGGATACGTGGCAAAGGACAGGATTATGCATTAGGGCTATGCGAAACAGCACCGTTTCGCTTCGACTTCTGTTTCTACGGAACAGTGTTTCATTTTGAGTTTAGTTCTGTTTCAAAGGCACTGTTCCATTTCATTTCATCGAAACAGTTTTGATGTTTTGTCACTGTTTTGACATTTTGTCCGGGCTATAATGTGGAAGCATGAAACTGGAGGAGGAACAGCCTCACACCCAGGGGAGGAGTTCGGCAGAGCCCCGCAACCCAGGCAGGAGGCTGCTGCTGCCACCTGGGACTGGCCCTGGGAACTGAGCCAGTGGAGGGAGGGATAGCGCAGCCCTGGCGCTGTGCTCCGCTATCCCACACTGGGCTCAGTTTCACAGAGCTGCCGGTGGCTGGGAACCGAGCCAGGTGGAGGTAAAGCGCAGCCCTGGGCTGCGCCCCACCTCCCTCCACCAGGCTGCAAGCCTCTGGGAACCCACCCCAGTGGAGGTGGGAAAAACGCAGCCCCCAGGCTGCACCCCATCCACCTCCACCAGGCTACAAGCCACTGGGTTCCCCTACTCGGTGGAGGCTGGGTTCCCAGCGGCTTGCACCCTGGTGGAGGGAGGAGGGATGCAGCCCCAGGGCCTGCGCTCTGCCTCCCTCCACCGGGCTCAGCGCCCAGCAGCTCACAGCCCCATGGAACTGAGCCCAGTGGCAGGAGGTAGAATGCAGCCCTGGCTCCATCCCACCTCCTGCCACCGGGTTGAGCTCCATGGGGCTGGTGGGGCTGGTGGAGCTGGTGGAGCAGCCTGGCGGCGGGAGGCGGGCTGAACTGGTGCTGCACTCCAGTTGGCTCTGCCAGCCCCAGGGAGTACAGCCCAGCAGTGGGGAGAGCCAGGGCTGCGCTCCCCACCAGGCTAAGCCACATGGGGCTGTGCGGAGTCGCTCAGAGCACAGCCCTGGCTCTCCCCTGCCTCCCACCACCTGGCTGCTGCTTCAAAACTTACCGTGTCTCGTTTTGAGGCTGTTTTGAAGCCCTCTGTTTCATTTTTGATTTCACTGTTTTGAGCTTGAAATGAGTCGAAACAGCGTCAAAACAAAACAGCCGGTGAAATTTTGCACAGCCCCACTATGCATCATTCAGAGAATAATTTACCTTTAAAAAGGATTTTTTGGTAAAAATATACAGCCATCTTTTTGTTTTTACTTTATGCATTATTTAAGTTATTGGCTGAATGGCTGGACTGTTAGAGAATATTTGGGGTATATAATAGCAAAATTAGACAAATCCTTTGAAATAAAAGGGGAAGGTTGGTTAACAAAATGTATTTCAAGGTATACATATCCTTGTTGTGGCACTCAGCTTTGACAGACTTTTGGCCTGGCCTTTGATAACATTAACTCTTGTCCCTTGTGGTAAAGGGAGAGAATCCCACTGCTTCGTTAATTTACATTTTGCAGAAAGGAAATTTTGAAATATATATTTTTTTACATAACAGTGGTCCTAATGAAAAATTTATCAGAATTTATTTTTAAGGAAAACAAGAAACATTTTTCAACATTTTTTTTACATTTTCAAGGCAGCACCAATATACAATATTTATTCATTTTCATTATATTCTATTCCTTCATTATACTCACTTTAATTCTCTCTCATACTATTCTAAATGGCCTACTCCAGAGGTTCCCAAACTCTTTCTCAGTGTGTACTCCCTTCCAGATTTACCAGCATACAGTTTATATTTTAACCCCTTAAATGCCAGTCACTATTAAAATGAAAATTAAAACCACCATTATGCAATTGCTCCCGCATACCGCCTAGAGATGTCTTGCATATCACAAGGGGTACATGTACAACATTTTGGGAACCCCTGGCCTCCTCCAAGCCACCTTCAGTACAAAACAGAATCATTAGTCAGTACCAGGTAAAATAAAAAATTGAAACATGGCTTAATCCATCATGTAACCTACTTATTTTTCTTTAGTTCTAGGATGTATGTTCCATTTTCAGTTTGAACTGAATAAGAAAGATTGTCATCTGAATGTTCCTAAAAGCAAAATAAAACAGAAATATCGCTTGGTCATTTAGTTTTCCACCAAAGCATAAATTTCATATTTTCTAAAACTTCAGATCTCACTATTACTACTACATAGGTGTGGGTGCATCTTGACTGTGTCTTCATGCATGTTTCCTGTGGAGTTGCCTAATTACCTCTGCAGTAAACATCTTGACATCTATACATGTGGCCCTATTAGGCCTCAGAAAACTAATGAACTCTGCATCAGGTTAGTACTTCTAAATACAAGTATTATCCTGCTGCTGAGTTTTTTCATGCCCAGCAATGCACACTGATCTGGCTGGCTAGGGCATGAAGGTGCTTCAGTGCAGAGGCTGCCTGCCAGCTAGCCCTGCACTGTAGCACCTTGTGCCCCAGCCAGTCCCTCCGCAGCATGTTGAGCCAGGTCAGCTGGTAGGCTGACCCCTGGGACCCTCTGCCAGCTGGGGCTGCTCCGACCTGGCTCAATGTGCTACAGTCCCGGGAGCACGTGTAAACAAGACACCAAGGAGCAATAAACTCCAGTGTGATATGCACAGGTTTATTGCTGCACATTAATATGCACATGTAGATGCACCCAGTTTGAGTTATTCTTACAATGTCATGTTTTCTATATTCCAAACCATGGCAGCATTCTTTGTCTTACTTTTTGTTGAAATGTTAAATATTGTTCAGCTAGGAAAACTTCATACAAATAAATAATAAAACAACTGGAAAGTAAGCTTCACAAGAAATTAGATATCTTTGGTAAGCCAGATGTATGGAAAAGTTGTGCTAGTAAAAGGAAACAGAACATAACTATTAGCATCAAACCCAGGCTACCAATATACAGTTATATACTCTGAAGAACGGATGCCCCTACTTTTATCTTGGTCAGATAATGGAAAAATTAAACCTGGAACAGTAAACAGCCAGGTTTGGCTCTTTGGAAGGTGTTATATATTTAACTATGACAGAATGGCTTCTGGCATCCGTATACAAATCAACAAATGAACAATACTCAGATGATTATTATTTCAAAAGTTATTTTGTTAAACTGGTTAATAGTTTCTTTATCGGTACATCTGCATCACCTTGGTAACATTCCAATTCTAAGGTAGGTGGAGACTGCCTAGCTAGCTCAGCCGTCCGTTAATATTTCTTAGACATTCAGGGTCAAATCCCACCCATCTTACTCATTTAGCCCCACTGCATTAAAGGTGACTGTTTGTGTTAGACAAGCAGTTTGGCCTTTAGCATTGATAAAAGGCACTAGTGGAAATCCTTTGTTTAACCATCAAACAGGAACAGTTTGGAAAATGTCAGTTCAAAGTTTCCATCACTTGCTTAACCTGACCAAAACACTTGTAGGCATGTTGTGTGTTATTGAGATCACCAACAGGACTGTTTTGAAGCTGATTCCTTGGCATGACAGAATTTACAAATAAGAAGTGTGACAAGAGGTATCAGAATGATAATTCAAATGATTCTGTACTGAAGAGTCTATGCTTTCACAGACATTACCATTAATGTTGCGCTATAGTATATATATGAAAGTCATCAAAAGGAAAGTCTGGATGGAGAAACAAACCTCAGGGAAATGTGTATTACGTTTCTCCCTACCCATCAAATGCTGAGGGATGATGATTTCAAATGCAGAAACGCTTGACATCTGACGGGAAAGTGCACCTAAAAACAAAATTCAAAATCTTTAAATTAACAGAAAGGGTAAATTATGCACAAATCTTTCAGATACACAACGGCACCTGCAAAAAATTAGTTTTCATCAGAGGCAAATTATCTTTAGGAAAAGAAAGGATAGTCTCATGGTTAAGGCCATAGTAAAGTTGGTGGTAAACACAGTAAAATTTCTGAGTAGTTGACTTTGTAACCTTAGTACTTTTTAACATAGGAACTTCTATTTAAAAAGCAATGTTAAAAACATTGTATATAGAAACGTCATCATCTAGAAGCATTTTGCATGCATCCGCCTCCCCCCCCCACCAAATAAAACAACAATTGGGTTATGTGCTTTAGATTCATTGCAAACAGAGTTCGTAGTATTATAATGCAGCTCTCTTGTCTGGCCCCTGAAGTGGATGAAGACACATATTTCAGTTATGAGTTGTAGAGCTATTTCCTAGGACAGCAAAGGAATGCTGAGGCTCAGGAATGATGAGTGAGGCTACAGATTAGTCACAGCAGTCACAGGGGTCACCATGAATCCCAAAAAACTCTGTGATTTATAAAGAACCCTGCTACTCCCATGGTAGTGGGAGGGACAGAGCTTGCACAAGAACAGGAAATAGGTAATTCAACTATTGGTCTGTAGGAAAGAATGGGGGCATTGCAGTTTCTGTGATGTGGCACTTCCAACTGGAGTAATATAGTCAGCACTGTAGGCAGGCAGCAAGTCACCTTGGTCAACTTTCTATGAACTTCCCTCCTTCCCTTCAAACATTTCTGCCATAAAACCTACTAAAAATGACAGTGACAGCCATGTTACAGGAGTGTAGGTAGTAGCCACGTTGGTCTAAGGGCATAGGCAGACAAGGTTCTTTGGGGAAATCTGATATCTTTTATTAGACCAACTAAAAATGTCCCTAAATTTTTAGTGGATCTAATAAAAGATATCAGATTTCCCCAAAGAACCTTGTCTGCCTATGACAGACATGTAACTTTAACAAAGGTGTCCATTCTATCACTAATGAGGACAAGTGCCAAAGCCCTCTGTCCCTGCCCCACCCCCTACCACTTTGTCCTTAGCCTAGCATGCTCAATGAAGACAACACAGATAATTTAGCTACCCAGATCTAACAAATCTTTACAGAGCATGTGAAAATGCTGATTTTTTTTGGAGATATGTATAATTTAGGCAGATTTTAAAAAAAGGAAAACCATTTTTTTCCTGGTATCAGGGTGATCTGTCCCAGCCAAATGTCAATACCTTCACTGAAAGTATGGGGATAATAGAACTTCTCAATAGAACAGTTCTAAGGATTGCTTTTCCTAACATGGGCAAAATAATGATTTTTCCCCCTAATCTCATTCTCAGAAATAGCATGGAAAATGTCAGACCAAATGGTTTAAATCTGCAAAATAACAGACACCTGAAAACAAGGTCTTACAATGGAAAGCGTTACCAATTTTTGGGACAATGCATCACAGCTTGCATTGCTGTGATTTTGCCTTTTTGTCGTCAATGGGTACAGCACCAGAACAGAAAGCAATGTATGAAACAGGAGAATACGAATGCTAGACGTTCCTTCACCCTGAATCTGTGCTGAATTTTCCTTTCAGCTGTGTAGTTACAATCATTACACCTCCGTTTCTAATTGAATATGTGCATTTTTCCTAACTGAATACAGTATGTGTATTGTTTCTCTACCGGTTAATGGGTCTCTGTGATTATCCAAGTGATTAGCAATCCAAATTATGGTTGCACATGCAGAACATTTTAACCACATTACATGTTATAATCTAAATATTAATATTATTGACACTCTCAGTTGAGACCAGACTCGATCTGCTACTGTTATGACAGTAGATGATACTACCTGCAGCTTTCAACGCCGAGAGCTAGGTGGCAGGAAATAAACAAGCAACATCTATGGTGCTGAAAGCTTTGGGTGGAGGAGAAATCTAGAGGGGGGTAGTAGTCCTTAACCCTGGTGAAGAAAATGACACCAAAAGGCAGATGCCATGGCAGGATGGACTGGTTTCTCCAGCCTTGGTTGGCAACCAGTCTAGGAGTGGAGTCCCGAAAGGCAGACAGATTGAAGATCTTCTTCGTACCGGCAGCTCCTGCAGCCAAGCTGGCTCCAAATGTACTGGCTTCTGCCTTTCCTTTGGGATCAACCAGATGGCTGAGAGGGGAACATTGATACTATGGGTAACTCAAGTGTCTCTATATCAACTGCCCAGGCCATTGCAGACAAAGTGGACTGGAGAGGATACCCCATCTTTGCTACTTGCATGGGTACAACACAGAAGGGGGCAGTCACAGGTTATAAGCTCAACTCAACTGGAATAGAGTAGAGCGCCATGGGTCACCTTCATCGGAGGGAGGCATCAATTGTGTTCCACCAGTCAGCTACCACCTGCCTTAAGATGGATAGCCCCCAGCCAGTAAGGTGCTGACCCACCATGGTGCGTCTGCCTCATTTGGTGAGCAGGGCTAGACCAAAAATTGAAAAACAGCTGGCAAGTGAAGTACCAGGCAACAAGAAAAGAAACTTTAAAACCTTTCAGCTGGGAAGCTGGAATGTCAGGACCATGTGTCCTGGCATGAATGACAATTTATAAATGATGGACAGTGTCTGGAAGATTGATCGGGAGCTGCAAAAACCTAACATTGACAGTGCATCCTTGCAAGAGGCAAGATTGGGCAACTCAGGCTCTATTCATGAGGCAACTACACCTTTTTCTGGGAAGGCAGGAGCACAGAAGTTACTTGCCTACATGGGGTCGGATTCGCAGTCTGCAACAGGTTGGTCAAAACCATCGAGACCCCCCTGGAACACCAGATTGCATCATCTCACTCTGACTACAGTCAACTGATGGTTTTGTTAACATCATTAGCGCCTATGCACCAACTTTACAGGCAAGTTTAGATGATAAAGATAACTTCTACACAGCACAAAAGTCCAAAGAAGTGCCTTGACTTTCAAATGACCTTTGAGCTAGCTGTGTCTATGAAAGCAACAACTGCAAATGCTGAAGGAACTTGGAGTGGACTAAGAGCAGTCATACAGGAAACATCCACAGAAGTATTTGGGAAAAAGAAATTATCAAATAAAGATTGATTTGAAGCACACTTGGAAGAGATGCTACCACTTGTTGAGGCCAAGAACACAGCCTACCTAAAAGACCATCAGAATCCAATAGAAAGTTTCAAGGCTAAGCTAAAGCATGCCAGGGCAATGGTACAGAAAACAGCCAGACAGAGCAAATCAGTACTGGAGTGAACTGTGTCGAGAGATACAGTTTGTCTCAGACACATGAAACCTGTGAGTTATATATGACAGCCTGAAGAAAGCCCTTGGCTCAACCGTCGCTAAAGTCATCCCACCTCAAGTCTTGAGATAGCAAAGTAAAAATCACTAATAAGAACAAGCAGATGTCACACTGGACCGAATATTTGTTAGAGCTTCGTTTCCATGAAACAGACATTTCAGAAGAGGTAGTGGATCAACTTCCAACTCTAAGAGTACTGGTACAGCTAGACAAAGAACCTACAGCTGAAGAATTTAGCAAGGCCACAGACTCTTTAGCAAGCAGAAAAGCACCAGGGGAGGATGGCATCCCAACTGAGGTCCTCAAGTGTGGGAAGGCTATCCTGCTACCACATCTTCATCAACTCCAAGTGTGCTGCTTTAAGGAAGGTTAAGTACCCTAGGACATCTTTGATGCTAACATCATCACTCTGTACAAAAACAAGGGAGACAAGGGTGACTGCAACTGTCTCGGACGGCCAGGGCCGACTCGAGTTACGCTCGTACGTCAGGGCGGGCTGGTGAATGGAGAGGCAGACACAACTTATTGGTTGCAAAAACTTTACTCACGCCGCTTGCAATCACGACGCAGGTGGTCCGGTCGTCGGAACAACCACACGAGTTGCTCCAGCTGGCAGGGC
>NW_005842133.1:1772964-1787618 GCF_000455745.1 Alligator sinensis | reverse complement strand
GCGGGAACTCTTTGCACCGTGCATTTCTGTGCTGCAAAGAAGAAATGCATCCTGCAAAGGAAACTGCAAATTGGCGGGAACTCTCTCCTATACACGGGTTCTCAATTGCAGCAGAACACTCTGCCGTGCAAAGGAGCTCTCACGTGGCCAGGAAATTCCATAGTGCCGAGGCACAAAAATCACTGGGTTGTGACACAACAACTATAGGGGCATCTCTTTCCTCAGTGTCACAGGAAAGACCTTTGCCAGAGTCATCCTGAAATGCTTGCAATAACTTGCTAACCACATCTACCTGGAATCACAGTGGATTTAGAGCAGGGAGATCAACAGTGGACATGATATTCTCCTTACACCGACCATAAGAAAAATGCAAAGAACAAAATAAGCCACTGTATATAGCATTTGTCAACCTGACAAAAGCCTTCAATGCTGTCAGCAGAGCAGGTTTGTTCAAGGTCCTGGTAAAGACTGTGTACCCCGCAACATTACCCAGTACAATATGCTCCTTCCTTGAAAACATGCCAGCCACAGTTGTTGGGTGGATTAAGCTCTGCAAGGTTTGAGATGTAGAGTGGAGTGAAGCAGGGCTGTGTTCTGGTGCCCACACTCTTTGGGATCTTCTCTATGTTGCTCCACTACGCTTTTGATGGTGTGGAACAAGGCATATAACTTCACGCAAGATCAGATAGCAAACTCTACAATCTATCACGTCTAAAGGCCAAGACAAAAGTGAGGTACATACTCATTAGGATATGTGCCTTTTTGCTGATGATGCTGCACTCACTGTCCATGAAGAATTTCCCCTGACCATCAGCATTAAGAAGACTGTAGGCCTAGGACAGGGTGTTCACCAGTCACCATCTATCAGCCCGGACAACACACCTTACAAAGCAATGAACAAATTCTGCTACCTTGGATCCACAGCGAGTGACAACTTATCACTGGATGAAGAGTTAGATGTGCACATTGGAAAGGCTATTACCACTTTCAGTAAGCTCTCCAAATGAGTCTGGAACAATAGAAAACTCACAATCAAAACTAAGCTGCTTGTGTACAAAGCCTGCATCCTCAGTGTCTTTACGTATAGCAGTGGGCCATGCTCAACATATGCACATCAAGAAAAGAAGCTGAACAGTTTCCACCTATGCTGCTTATGGCAAATCCCTGACATCAAGCGGCAGGACAGAATTACCAACACAGACACCAAAGTCAACCTGCCAACCATCACTGCACTACTCAAACAGCGGCACCTATGCTGGCTTGGCCATCACCACAGAATGAAAGATGGGTGCATCCCGAAGGACATCCTGTATGGGCAAATTGCAGATGGGGAGAGAAGAGTAACTTGCCCAAAATTGTGCCCCATAGACGTCTGCAAGCAGGACATGAAGGCTTTTGGAATTGACCCAAACCTTCGGGAAGCCTTAGCAGGAGACAGGACAAAGTGGCTCTCCCTTCTTAATAATGGAGTCCAATATCATGACAACAAATGGTTACTCAAGTTACAAATGTGACCAAAGGAAACAGCCTGTCAGTACAGTAGCCCTAAATGCAAGGTACACCTCTAACAACTGTGGCAGGGCCTGCAAGTCTTGCAAGTCTAATATCGGTCTCTACAGCCACAAGACAAAATGCACCATCAGTCACTAGAATAGCTGCAATATCCACCATCACTTGCTGATGAACGGATGCCATTACCAATATTATTGATAATTTTTCTTCACAAATTGCCCATTTCATCAAATTACTTATTCCATTGTAGAGCATCATTGGGTCCTTCCCATGATTAGGGCTCCTAGGCACTACTGTAATACAAATAAAATAATAAAAAACAATCTGTATTGCAAATAACAAAAAATTATTTCATTTTTCCAACTGTAGCAGAAAATTGCTAGGATACTGAAATTCATCTATGTTATTAACTCAAATAAATTAATTAATAATAATTAAATCTACAGGAAACAAATCTCCCATAATGCTTCTCAAGTAAAAGGACTACTAGGTCTTTGCCTGGCTGCCACCCTTCACTCTGGAAACAGCTGTATACAATTTATATAAGTTGTGGTAGAGATGTAAAATATTACTACTGCAAATCATGTACACAGATATATTTGGATATATTACACACATATGTAAACATGCATCTATACATTCATATATATATACATACACACACATACACACACACTGTATAGTTATTTAAAAGGGCACTATTTTATAAATGTGTGCATATACATACATTTATATTTGTGTGTGCATGCGTATATGGGCATCTTTTAGAAAACATTACATGATAACTATCAATTTAGCCATTTATCTGTCAAAAACTTAGGTATATTCCTTATTACTTATGCAATTGAATCTCTTTGAATTCAAAGTGATAATTACATACATGAATTAATTAAAACATGCAAATAAATCCTGGCAGGTTTGGAGATTTATCTTAATAAATACAGAATATTTAGAATATAAAATTCAAGAGATCTCAAACCATTTTGAAAGCAATAGGAAGAAAATTGAACAAAAGAATGACTAGAAATGTTAGTGTTCTGGGTGTGGAAATGTTTTTTTCCAAGCCCTTATTAATTTCAGATTTTAGGGTGCTGTATGTCTAGAAAAGCCTGTATGCTAGAATAAGTATATAGTGACATTATGGAAATAGACGTGAAAAGACCTGTTTAATCTAAATGTCTTTATAGTGGGCTTACGCATAAAGAAGACATCAATCAAATGTGATTATAAATAAAAGTATCTTTCTGTGAACTCAATAAGAACAGGTCATTTCTTTTTC
This sequence comes from Alligator sinensis, assembly GCF_000455745.1. Classification (NCBI taxonomy): domain Eukaryota; kingdom Metazoa; phylum Chordata; order Crocodylia; family Alligatoridae; genus Alligator; species Alligator sinensis. Next base: position 1,784,827 of record NW_005842133.1, on the reverse strand, counting down.
CCATCTAAATCTTCCTTACAGTTGTCCCTTTCTGCATTGGATCAAATTTAGGCTTCTCATCCTTGTCTTCAGGAGCCTGCATAACTGTTCCTGGCACTTATGCTATCTCAGCCCATTGCATAGCCTCCCTGCGTCCCACTCACTTAGTATTACAAGCCTTAATGGCTCATTTTATTTCCTGCCAATGACCTTTGTATTGTACCCTAACACACCCTGTGCATTATTTCTCAATTACCTCAGTGACACCTGACAATGACTCCAGAAGTCAGGCATTAGAAATCTGGTGTCATTTTGACAATGACAAACAGGAACAAATGGTAACATTTTACTTAATTTCCTTTGCCTCTTGTCTGCTCAGCAACTCTAATCTAATGCCCACTGATGTCAACAGAAAGACTACCATTGAAATCAACGGAGTCAAAAAGAGTAAACGATAAAATGAATTTTAATAAAGCAATCCTTTCCAAAATTGCATAAAGAATAAAGCAAAAAAAAAGAAAAAAAAAAGGATTTCCCATCAGGTAAGGGGCAAAACCACACCAGTCATTAAAAATTTTACAGAGGGGTGGAAAGGTTCTTCCCATAAAGTCCCTTTATAGGGGGACTTCATTCAAAGGAAGAAGTCGTTTAACATATTTTCTGCGGAGGGGTTCCCCCCCTACTATATTCTCTAGTGCCTTTAAAATGGTGAGCCCAAAATGTGCACATACAAAAATAAGATTGACTCGCCAGTAAAAATAAAGCAGCTGGTATGAAGAAACATGCTTGAGGTATATACTGCTGATAGGCTTTTTTAATGTATTAGTTGTTTATATCTAAGGCGTAAAATCAGTTTCCAAAATACCAGTAATTAGCCTTCCTTGTATACAGGGCTCTTACTGCTTATAAAGACATTTGAAGATGAACTAAAATTTGGAAACCACTTATCTCACATAAGATTCATTTGTATTTTTGTCCACATATAACAGATGTGGGATGTGAGGCACAGATAGGTTAAGTAACTTATTTGAAGCCATAGAAGAAATGAGATAGCAACAGAGCAGGTGTGAGAACTCGGGATTGTAGGATCACACTCTGACATTAAGAACACCTTTCTCTAAACAGAATATAATAACATTTGCATTTCTTTTCAACTACTAGGCAAATTCCTGCTTTTACCATCAGTAATCCTAAAAAGTCAAATAAAATTGAGTTTTCTTATAGTTTACTTTCAGCAAGATATTGGAGGGGAACACCCTTTGTTTACCCCCTGCAGTATGATCATGGATACACACTGAAGTCATTTTTAAAACATACTACTCTAACTTATACCTCGGTAATAGAGGGGGAAGGGAGTACAAACAATATTCTTGTAATCTAGTCACAAACACGTAGCCCTCTAACAAATACTCCATATGTATATATGCTACTATGAATCCTAAATGAAAATAAATAAATGGAAAATGCACAATTATTTTCAAGACGTATTTCCCTCGTATTGCAGAAGGACGTTTTACTTTTCACCATACCGTGAGGTTTACAGTGATTGCACCTCCCACAAACACTGCTTTGTATACTACGTAGGACAACGATTTAAACACCATCATTTAAGTACTTCTGTGATTCAAAGTGAAATTAAGGAATCCAATCATAAATTCACATTATAACACTGCCGGGGATCAGCGTACTCTAAATTCCTTTCCTTCCAAGTGGCAAAACAAGTCAGCCTGCTAATTATGTACACTGACCAACAAAACAGCAAAAGAATATACTGTACGTACACACCTGTCTCACAGAAAAAAATAAAAACTATGGGCATTATCCCACAGTCCCTTTTTAGATATGTTTCTACTGCACAACTTTTTCTGCAGTGAAGAGCACTGGACCGGGACTCACCCATAACAACATAATTTGGACCAACTTTCTGAATGAAAAAACAAAGCTAGGAACTCACCTGCTGTAAGCACACACTTTCCAAGAAGCGTTAGTCCAAAAATGAACAAAAGAAGGCAGCATTTTAACATTGTTAAATATCTTCAAGAAGCTATTTCTTTTACTAAGAAGTTTAAGGAAATACTAGATACCTGGTTGCACTGCCCTTAGCAGCAGTTTCCCCTAAAAGAACTAAGAAGCAAACTATCTAAAGCTGTCTGTGGTTAAGGCAAACAATAGGCACTGGGAAAGTGCTTCACATATTTCAACAGTGCAAAGGAAAGAGCAAGTCAAATTTCTCGGTTAACCTTGCAAAAAACTGGTTAGGCGACTTAAACAAACAAAAAGCAACGCATTTCTAAATGCTGATTGGAGGAAGCCAGCTACCAACAGTATTGTAAAGATGACAAGATTGAACCAGTTCATTTTAAACACTTTCTTTGAGGCTGAAGATTAGAAACAATGTCTAAGTACGACACATGAAAAGTACATTGCTATCTTGATATGATAGATGTATTGATATTGTTCATAGCCAGATCAAAATGCAGCTTTAAAATCTACCAGTAAATTCAGTTTCTAGCCTTTTTTTCTTTTGAATTAAAAGCTGCATGCAAGTTTTATTTCAGTAAAACTGTTTGAAAATATAAACACACCGAAACCATTTAAACATTAACCATGTAATCCAGAGATCTTAAAAAAATATATATTTATGGTGCACCTCTTTGTCCCTCCAAAGGAAAAAAAGCCTTAATCAAAATGTGATTTTGAGGCATTTTTTATTTTCCCAAGAGCAAATAATCTCTTTGATATGCCACATCTTAATTAAAAGTTTCAAGGAAAAGTTTTAAGGTTGGACAAAGAATTTGAAAACAATGTTAGTTAACAGTAGGATCTTCTTGCCACATTTCCTAATGAAAACGAGATACTTTTGGTTTGAGGTTTTACCAGTTATCCTAAGATTCATTTTGCCCTGACTGCTGATAAACCCTGTGTAAACAGCGATTTTAAAAAGGGGCTATTCTACATCTTTGACTTAACACTTTCAAAGGCACACAAAGGGCACATCCCCACAACCGCATACATGTAGGGGTACGCAGTTCCTGCGGGACAAATAGCAGGAGCATATATTTGTGTTGCTGCTATTTGCCCCTGGGCATGCCCCTGCATGTGAGGTCCAGCATGTTGCAAAGGGACCCAGGTGGGGCAGGGAAGGTCGGGGCCAACATCTTACCTAGGTCCCCGGGGACCTCCTGGGGCAGCAGTGGCTCTGAGCCAGCTGCTTGGACCCTAGTCAGCTGCCAGAGCATGGCTCTGGCCTGCCAGGCTCCCCTTCTGACAGTGCACAATGCTGCTGTGTGGGTCCACCACTTTTTTCAGTGGTGGTTTGATTCTGACACTAGGAGAGTCCGGTGTCAAAAAAAGCCTCCATGCTGCAAGTCATCACACGTGCATCGCGCGTGATTTGCAGTGCCTCAAACTGCTTTGGAGTGCCGCAAAACACATGTGTACACTTGTTAGGGCGCACACATACAATTTTGCCTTTACAGCTATGCAAATATGTTGTCAGCTACAGTGTCAGGTAGATTCGCATTTTTTTTTTTTAGTTGCCCAACTCTAGTTCAGAGACTCCAGATAGCTGTCTAGACTTAGACTTTAGCTTGCTAGACTTTGAGAGGCGAGCTTAAGTCATCTTTATATTTTGCTATGAAATTAAAATCCCTAAAAATCAGGATAGAGACAGCACTGACTCTCCCTGAAGTGTGGTAATTCCTGTAAGACTTGTCTGATGTGGGGTGGAGGCCGGGACAGGCAGTTGGGACCTGATAGTCCAAAGGTTCAGTGCATGTCTTTAACTTTACATCTTGTGAATGCCTGCACTGACCGCAATGTCATGGACCACGTGTAACACTGACAGTTGTATTGAGTAGTAGACTAGCCTAGTCATCCACAAGGCTCCTTCTGGGACCAGATACCGCAGGACGTGGCAGTACTGAAACCGAGAGATGTTTCAACAGTGACCCCAATAGCAGCACAATCAAAGCACGCAGGGCAACGGATCCTCAGGGGAGAAAACGGTAGCATCTCGCCCCTTCCAACAGCAACGTCAAAATGCCCTCAGACGCGGCACCCTTCATGCCTCTCACTGTCCGAGGACAAAACCTCTCGTCTTCGTTAAACTGCTTCGTGACACAAAAACATCATCGTGGAAAGCGTCACCCACCCGCACCATGAGCACAGCGATGTCACGCACTTGCAGCTGCATCCAGTTGGACTCTTCTCCCCTAGGTATTTTAGGTAGTTTCTCCTTATTTGTAAAAATTGGAGATCATTAGAAGTTTGGAAATCATTTTGAATTCTTCTAAAATGGTTGCGATCCCTTCCAACTTTTAAACGTATTACTTTTGCAAATGATACAACACGAATCCTGTTCCTTTATCCAGGTTCTCACTAGAAGTGCTCTGTAGCAGTGGCTCCCGAGCTGCGTACCACTCGTGGCAGGCAGACTACCCGTCAGTGGTACGCATTAATACACTTGTTATAACTATTTTATTTGATAGAAATTTGCTGGAGGTACTTCAGTGTGCATCGTTTTAAACTGGTGGTGTGCAACCTCTCAGAGTTTGGGAGCTGCTGCCCTATAGTGCTGGGCTGTGCCCCATGCACCTGCAGCCACAGAGGAAAGGCTGGACGGATTCACACGCAGCAGACTACAGTACGCACCCGCAGCACACCCACCTCCATGCCCCCTCCTCCAGACCATGCGCATGCGCACCACTCCCATATGGGGAGAAGAGCGCACCGATTCCACGCATGCGCACCGCCCCCCCGGAGAGAGCTGATTCCGCGCATGCGCCCTTGTGCCGACCGCGCGGGAGCCTGTTGGACCCGTCCCCTAGAAGTGCCCGTGCCGGAAGTGTCTGTCCCCGAGGAGCGTCCGGCAAGCAACGCGTGCCGCAAGAAATCAGTTCCGCCCGGCGCGGCTCGCGGCGGCGGTTGGCGAGACGGTTGCGATGGCGGCGGCGTTGAGCGGCGACGCGGCCTGCAGCAGCAGCGCTCCCGCATCCCCCCTCCTGTCGGAAGACGCGGCGGCGGCGGTCGAGGCACTGGGGCCGCCCGAGCCCAGGTGAGGGCCGGGGCCGCCGGGCGGTGCGCGCATGCGCAGTGGGGTGTGGGACTGCGCCCGCCAGGGGGCGCTGGGGGGGGGAGGGGAGCTGTCTCCCCCTGTCCCTGTGGCCACCCCTGCCCCCAGCACAGGGCCAGGCTGGGGTGGACCCTTCTTCTGCCCCATATCTGGTCAAGGTGGGCACATGTCTGACAGATCCCCAAGAAATGCGGGGGCTGGCCAACCCCAGCCCTGCGCTTCGGGCACATGCCAAATTAGGCCTGCTCCCCACTAGGACTGCTGACCCTCCCCGAGTGGTGAAATCGAGGTTGACCTCCCGGTGACTATGGAGAGCAGTCCGGGAGATGGATGTCGGGGAGGGGTTGAACAGTACAATTCACGACCTGACGTCTCCTCGGGGAAAAATATGTCCCGTAATAGCTTCGATCAGAGTTGGGAACCCAACCTCCCCGTGGGAGGCAGCGGGTTTAATCGAAGACCAGATCCTGGCGGAAGCTTGGCTTCCTGACGGCGCTGGAGAGGAGAAGGGGGAAGAAACCCCACTGTAGCAGCGTAGCGTTGGCATCGAGGATGAGAGGAGAGTGGCCGCCCTTTCCGGCTCCAGAGACGCCGGCAGAGGACCTCGGAGCCGCCCCAATCGTCGATCACGTCCCCTCTGAGCGACAAAGGGTTTCAGATGAAGCGCTGTCTTGCTTTCAGCACGTAAACAAGATTATCTGGAGTAGCGCTCGGCCCAACTGACAGGCGCTTACCTGCTTTTTTTGTTTTGTTTTTTTTTAAACTTCCTTTCGCCCCGTCTAGCGAGGACTCAGTTGTTTTGGAGAGGCGCTTACCCACTGACGGAAGTGACGCTCCTTGTGTGCTGTACCTGCACTGCGATCCTCAGGGCCGCGAGGAAATCGCTTGCGTTGGGGTTCTCAGTGAGGCAAGAAACATGGAAGTGTACGTGGGAGAAGAGTACTGCGGGACGAGCAGGGGAGAGCACGTCTGCACCGTCCAGGGCGGCAGGTCAGTGGCTTTGTGTCACGGGCTCTGTTTTCACTGTCTTCGTTATTAACTCCCTACAGTATGAAAACTGGACAGCTTAGGGGGTTGGGAATCAGATAGCATGCTCTTAAATCGCTGGTAGAAATGTAGGCTTTCACTGCTGACAGACACGGCAGGAAAAAATCCCCAGCACTTCACTGGAACAGGAACCACATCAGTTTGACTTGGCTCACCAACGTCTGTATAGATCGCGCGCTTCAGTGGAGCTTTTTTTGCGTTTTTATCTAATAGCTGGTTGAATCGGCTATTAGATAAAAGGGCCAAAAAGCCCCTCTAAAGCACATGATCTATATAGATGCTAGGCCAGCCGGGTCAAACTGACACGATGCTCCTGGGCATGTGCTGTGGTCAGTGTAGAGGCATGCTGAGCTGAAAATTAAGCATTATTTTTTTCTGCACCCCCATGTCTGTCAGCAGCCCATGTCTGGTGACCACGTTTATCCAAGTCTGATAGGTTGATACCTGCCTCTGAAAACCCATTAGCATAATCTGCACCTTCTTGGCAGCCTCAGCAGAGGCTAAGAAATGAATGATCCCAAATGCCGCACTTCTCTGGCCCTCTTGAGGGCATCTACAATCATTATCAAAGCAGTATGGTGGCTTGCACACCCACTGTCTGGTGCATGCTAAACAGAAGGAAGGCTGAGTGCCAGGACATTAGCTACTGCTTGCAGTGACTTAAAATATTAATTCAGTAGTATCTCCCAAAAGTCATTAAGCATCATTTATAAAATTCAATTAAATATGTCTGCAAAGAAAACATAAGATTAACACGTTTCTGTTCTATCAAGTTTTTTCTAGAGAGCAAATCTGTTTGTTTCATTGGTGGTTTGTAATAATCTCTCTATCTTCTCCCACTCCCTCCCCATAATTCTGTGTTCCTCAAACCAAGCTGATTTTCACTGTTAAGATAAGCACATTAAAAGATATGACACTTGGCTCTCTCCTTGTTATTAAATATATTAACTGCCATTTCTGTGCTCTTATACAAAGCTTTTATGTAGTATTTTGCCACAGAGAGACTTCACAGCTCATTTATTTTATTTTTCTAGTAAAAGTGATGGGATTACTTTATACAAAAAGTATCTTAAATTGGAGTGTCCCACAGCCGCTTGTAGAATTAAGGTAGGAAGTTCCACAAAAATTGTCTTAATTCTTGCTTTTTTTTAATGTTTTATTTGAGTAATATTCCTTTTTTGCATTATCATCTATGTAAAATGAGAACGGTTGTTTATAATTCTGTAGAGCAAGCACCTTTAAATATAGATGGCTTCTAATTTTGGGATTCTCAATTCAGATCAACATCTCATACTTTAAGTCATGTGTATGTGTGAAAAAAATAATATGCTGTTAAAGAAACAGAATTGCTAACCAGAAAAAATAGTGTACAAGCTGAATATATAAATCTGATCTTACAGGTGCATGCGTCATACCTTGACATGTGGAATCATATTAAAGTCAACAGGTCTAATCATGCTCTTGGGTTGTAACTGATTCTGCAGTTCATCTGCGCTCAAATTCTGTTGGAGTACTATTATTTCTAAGAATAAGTGCAGGATGAAGCACATTTAAAATAACACCCTGGTGGAAAAGAGAAGCTGATTTAACTTCCTAGATTGTATTACACTGAATGCACATTCCCAAAGGAAATCAATTTCAAAATCTAATTTTTCTAATTTTAAAAAATTGCTTTCTCTTTTTTGCAATAGCTGGTTTCTATTGGTGAAAAACAGACAGTACTCATCAGTAAAATTGTAGTAAAGGTGAGAAAAGCTTCTTCAAAACCAGCAGATTTTCCTTCACTAGGATCAAGCATAGATCTAAACAGAGTGCAAATGATAATGGAATCCATGGGCTCAAAGTTATCTCCAGGTGCTCAGCAGCTAATGGATATGGTTAAATGTCAGCAGAAGGTAAGTCACCATATCATTTTTATTTAAACTTACGAGAATTAGCTCAGAACTCCATATTCTGGGCCAATATTAATCGCATTCCAGACTCATTTAATTGAGTAAAGCTCCAACACAGACTTCTTGCCACTTTATACCCAAATCTGTTATGAGCCCAGTGAAAAAGCCTGGGGACATTTATGAGACTTGCAACATGTCCTAATGATGGCTAAATCTAAATCTGACCTGGGAACAAAAGATTTCCAAAAGATAAAGATCCAACTCTAAGAATCCAGCACAGGGGTGGGCAAAATGCAGCCCGCAGGTCGGATGCGGTCTGCCAGGCCATTCCATCTGGCCCGTGGGACCCCTAAAAAATTTAGAAAAGTAATATTTATCTGCCCCGGCTGCCTGTCATGCGGCCCTTGAAGGCTTGCCAAAACTCACTAAGCGGCCCTCTGCCCAAAATTTCCCGCCCCTGATCTAGCACCAAACTCTTTCCCATTAATTTTACACTTCATCTGTTTTCCCTCCACGTAACCGTTAGCATTGTAGACAGTCTTTGCATCTAGTTTCCCTCCAAATAAAAAAGAGTATTGTTAGTATAATTTCTGTCATAGATATACTCCCATACAGAGGAACATGCTCGGAGTAGGGACCTAAAATGGTAAAAATCTGCTTCAAAAATGGCTCATTAGAAAGGAAATTGTTATCTAATCTTCTCAAAGTGTATGCATTCACTTTCACAGCTCGTTTTTGTTTTCTTTAAATCTGGTAAATTTGTTTAGGTTTTCTTTTTTCCCCTAAAGAAACTTCAAGTACACAATTTCCATTTTGATGAGACTCTTATCTCATTCATTCTCAGTAAATATTTACATAGATAGCTGTGGGGAACGTTATAGTTACTTGACATATTATAAGATGTTTACAACTTTTGTGGGGGAGAACATATCTTATCCCTATGTACTTAATTAGTTTTATATTTATATGTGCTTATTTCTATCAGAACAGTTTGTCTCTTGGAGACAAACTCCAGTGTATCTTGGGAAACAAGAAACCTGTTTTTGGAGACATTGGTACAATAGGGGGATTGAACAGTACATCTGCTTCAAGATCATTAGACCAGTCATCCAATGGACCCTGTCCTCTTAACAGTTATTTGACAGCTGAAACAGTTTCTGAAGATTTAAAAAGACAAGTTGACCTGAATGCACAGGGACCCAGCAGAAAGAATACCTCTGATCTTGGAGAACTTAAAAGGGCCCAGCAGAGCATTCTTCTTCCTGGGAGAGATTGTACAATCATGGGGTCTTCAATAATGCCAGATCAAGCAAGTGAAGTCCTAAATATGCCTAGTTCTGGGCTGCTTCTTCCTTTTCTTCAGAATTTATGTGGCCAAGTAAGTCACCTTCGGTTAGAAGATGGGAATAAGCACTGTGCGAAGAGCACAACAGCTAAAGAAGAAGGCATTCAAAATGTCAGGTAAGTTGAGTCTTAAACACTTACTCAACTTCTAATAGCTTTTGGACTACTTGATAACAAGTAAAAGTATTTCTTCAGTCTTGGTACCACAGCCCTCTGAGTCCATGCAGCTAAAGGTATAAGAAACTTGTGAACACCGATCATAGTAACATTAACAAAATATTGATTTGAATACATTAAATGCAAACTCCTGTTTTCATATTTGCCTTCACCCATTTTTCTTTTATTTTCTGGTAGATGTTGACATGCTCCTATTACTAGTTTTCTTTGTTTTTTTCAGTTTGGTAAATGTTTTCTCCCTTAACCTGGATCTTTTTCCCTTTCCTCTTCCCCGTCTTGTGCTTCTTTCTGCGTTTTTTCCCCTCAGCTTATTTCTCCTTATTTTTCTCCTCAGCTTATTTCTCACCTACGTATGTTCCCTGCATTTTCAGACAGACGCTAGCCAAATAACTGAATCTACTACTATAGGTGCACCGATCTATCGGTTGCATATCAGATCAGCACTGATAAAAGGAAAACTAACATTATCAGTTTTTGGCTTTTTTTGGCCAGTGTAGCCAATGTTCACTGTTGAATATAATATACCTTCTGTCTGGGGGCTCCTGAACACCACGTGCATGTGTGCAGCCACATGCATGTGTATGGCCAGGAATGCAGCCAGGCAGTGTGGAGTGCAGCACCCTGCAAATAAGTCTGTAGAGGGGAAAGGGCATGGGGGTGGTGCAGATCAAGGCCCCTATAGTGAGGGAGGGAGTGGGGTAGGGGCTGGGGGTGGAGGCGTTGCTCAGCCAGGGCGGTGAATGGGGCCTGGGGCGGGGAACACGACAGCTGCAGGCAGCTCATCCGGGGGCGTGACTCCCTGCCACTTCATGCACCCTCTGGCAGAGGCATGGGGGGGCATGTGCTCCACCAGATTTGTGCGCAGGACAGATACAGGCTGCCCACTGTGGGCTCAGGGCTCTCAGCTCTGCTGCCTTTACCTCAGGAGCCCTGCACCAGCCATGTGCCCCCCTGCCCACCCAGCAACAGTGAGGACAGCAAGTTGTGCCTCCTGTTGCCAGGTGGGCAGGGGGCACGTGGCCAGCGCAGGGTCCCCAGGGCAAAGAAAGCAGAGCAGAGTCCCAAGCCCTCAGCAGGCAGCCTGCATCTACCCTTGCCCCACTGGGCTCTGCTCCAGTTAAAACTGTTCCTGTGCTTAACAGTGGTGGCAGTGGCATGTGAATTACAGCTCATTCAGTGAGCTTTATTTCAGGTGCACTCACCATCAATTTTAAGCACCAGGACGCTTATCCACATGTGGATCTGTCTCACTCCCCGCCCCAGCCCCAGGTCCCATTCACCGCCTGGCTGGGCAGTGCCTCCTGCCCCACTACCTTCCTCACTGTGGGGACCTCAATCTGCCCGCACCCCCGGCCCCCCCATGCCACTTTTCCTCCCCCCACCCACATCCTTTCTCCTCCACAGACTTACCTACAGGGAGCTGCTCTTCAAGCTGCCCAGTTGCATTCCTGTAAATCAGTTACTGGATTAGTATCAGCTAATATGGCTGGTTAATTGTCTATTGGTATCAACCAAGAAAATCTTTATCAGTACACCCCTATCTACTATCTAAAGACTAAATTAAATGATAAAGGGAGAAGGAGTGCTGGCCAGAAAGCTGCTTTATTGGTACAAGCTGAACATCCAGCAGTGGGCAACTATCAAACTGGAAGGGTGTAGGTTTCTTCAGGGGTCTGCTATGGGCCCGACACTATAGAGAATTTCTAGTAAGGACATGGATAAAGGAACAGAGAATGTGTTTTCTGTCCTTTGCAAATGTAATAAATATAAAAGGTGGAAGGGATTGCAATCATTTTGGAAGACACGGTTAGAATTCAAGATGATTTGCAGTTTTCTAATGGTCTCCAATTTTAACAAATTGGAGAAACTACCTAGAATACATAGAGTTCAGCTTAATAACAACAAATGCAAAGTGTTATGCCTACCTAGGAATTTAAGTGCGCTAATAAAAGACAAAGAATTGCTGATCTAGGTTAGACGCTAGGAAAATCTTTCTAAATCTAAGAATAGTAGAGTATCTAGGAAACCTGTGGAATCTCCATTACTGGGGTTGGTTTTTACATACAGGTTAGATAAACACCTATTACACATGGTTTCAATGCAGATTATCCTGCCTTGGAGCAGAGGGATGGACTAACTAAATGGCCTCATGTGGTCCCTTCTAGTCATGGTTTTTCTAGGTGTAACAAATTAGTTCAGTTACACCTATAAATAATATACACAACTGTAAGGTGTGCTGGGCAAAATGAATCCCAATTTATTTTATACAAGGCTTAAGAGTACTACTTCTATTTCTTAACCCAAATGTGAAGAACACAAGCTGTCACATGTGGGTGTAGTTTTGAAGTTA
>NW_005842133.1:1747762-1772933 GCF_000455745.1 Alligator sinensis | reverse complement strand
CCTGCTGATTATTCATTCTAGGAAATCAGCTGCTAATTTAAAAATCCAGGGCTCTTCCTACAGATCCTAGAATCCCCTTTTATGAGCGTTACCCACCACGAGATCTGAAATTATTATCGTACTCCTACTTATTTCCTACAGACTGGAGCAGCAGCCTATTTGTTCATATTTGGAAAAGATCATCTCCAAAAATATGGACCTGATGGAGAAAAAACTAATGGATTATATTGATCTGCGGATTCAGAACCTTCAGGAACATATAGATAATAAAATTGTTCTCTTAGTAGACTTGGTTCAGAACTCAAAATCAAACAAAGCCTCACAGGAACACTATGACTCTGGAGAAGGATTCTCAAATGGAGAGAGATAGTCTTTGAAAGATAGCAGACCTTAAAAGTACTTCTCAAGGGCAACTTTTGTGATAAGCTTATTATTATACATATGTCACTATAAAATATCTCAATGTTTTTTGTTTGCCTTTGTTACTGTAACTCTGCCCGGTATTGTACACAGCTGTTATTATTATCATAAAAGATCGTAAAGAATATCGGTATTTTTTCATACTTGTAAAAATTGTGTGTGTCTTTTTTTGGCTTATTTATTTTAAAAGTATTGTTAAATATCACCTCTAGTACACCTGGTCAGCCTCGGCATGAATTATGAAAGATGCGCTCCAAATAAAGCGAGTTGCATCTTTTCTGTTTATGTTTACTTGAATTGTCCTTTTTTGTGGGGGGTGGGGTTTAAATCTTGTAGTAATATATTTCCACTGAGATTTCTGAGTTTTGTTCTATTGCCTTTGCTTGTTATAGTTTCTTGGGCTGAGCTTCACAGTGGGAATGAGTCACTTGGCTCCTGCGGTAGAATCCACTGCTCTGTGTTAATTGTCTGGGCTCTCTAATCGGTGTATTGAGGAAGGTAGACAGCTTAAGAATGGAATCCATAACAACCAACACGCTTGGCCTTCAGAAACTAATAGGAATTTCTAAAGACTAGGTGTGTCTTAATTCATATCATTCCTTTTGCCTAGGTCCTGGAGAGGCATGTAATTCAGTGCTTTTCTACCACCTGCTGCTTTTTATCCTGTAGGTTTCATGCTTGGAATCTTTTTTTCACCATTTCTTAAAGAAACAGAACTGGGTTACCCTTCTCAAAACACAGAAGGAAATGATGCTACTCTGTCCTCTTGCTTTCTGTAGCAGTTTAGTGGTTAGTGCACTAGGGGGAGGAGATGTATAGTTCCAGTCTCTCTCCTCTAAAGTAATTCAAAGCCCTATCTCCCTCTCCTTTCATTAGTGGTGTAATTACTATGCTATGCAGTAAGAGGAACTTTCAAGGCCTCCTGCAGAAGCTGTTCACTTAAAGACTTAGACTAGAAACAGGATGGAACCTACTGTTGAGGTACTCCCTGGGGATGGAAAAATATCCAATTTATGAATTCGTTTCTTTCCATAGTGCTCTGTTACAGCAAATACGGATGCTTGAAGCGGGGACCAGAAACCAAGAGCTATAATATATATATATTGGTACCAAAGTACCAGAATCCATCCGTTTCATGTGTGGACTGCTGCATTTTGGCAATGCTGGGCCAGGGGAATATTTTTATCAAAGGTGGCCACTCTAATATGTAATAGGTGTAAGTTCTACAAAGTGGGCAGTGCACAGGTACATTTAAATCCTTCCCTGCTGTCTCAAACTGAAGATCATGCTTTGTCTGGAGACACCTGTTTCATTTGCTGTTTTCCTGTTTGTTACTCTGGAATTTTGGGAGAATAAAGAAAGGCTAGAATGCCAGAGGGTGTCTAGTGCCCTGGGGTACACTACAGATGTTCTACATATGCTGGTTTTGAAAACAGGAAAAGGTCAAATGTTTTTCTAAAGTGTTACTTCCTTTTCCATTTCTCATAATGGTAATTTGGGGCATTTTTACACGTGCTCCAGGGTGGGGGGAAATTTTTATTAAAGCAGCTTTTGGGAGCTGCTTTGATTAAAATGCCTGCAGCGTCTCATATATTCAGCATCCCATGTTTCAAAATGGCAGCAGGGGCTATAGTTAACAAGCTTTACTTGTTAACTGCTGCTAACAAGCTTTACTGCTGCCATTTTGAAATGTGGGGGTGAATGCATGAGATGCTGGAGCATTCTGATTAGAAAGCTCCAGCAGACTCGATTATACATGTGTATAGGTGCTTATTTTTTAATTAAAGTTCCAGATTCATTAAGTTTGTCGTAAATTTCAAGAGGGTCAGAAATAATACAGCAGAAGTTCTTACTTACACTGTGTGCTAGTTTCCTTCTACCTGTTAAATATTTCTATTCCCATCCATCTGACAGCATGTAGAAGAAAAACAGACAAGACTGACTGATTTACAGAGTTTGATTTAATTGTATTATGTTAAGATAGCAAAAATGTTTTAAAATTATGTACAAACACCTATAGAAGTATAAGTAGGAAAAATGTTCAGAGCTTGCATGGATCCTTCACATATTTGCTCCCACGTACTCTTCTTTTTCCACCATACCTAATATTCTCTCCCACTGCAGAAAAAAAACATGTTCCTTGAAGGTTTGCAGGTCCAGGTAGTCAGATCCACAAGAAGGACAATTCACAGAGAATGTCTTAGTAAGTCACCCATTTGCTTAAAACCAGGAACTTTAGTTCCAGCATCTCAGGAAAATGCAGGATGTAGAGTAAAGCTCTAGATGGGGACCTTTCTTCCTGAAAGATATACCCTAAGCATTTTGGGCTTTGTAGCTCAAATCTAAACATCTACTCAGAGGGTGCATCTACATGTGCAGTTAGTGTACATGAATAAATGTTGGAGCTTATGTTCTAAAGTTTTTTTGCTCCTGGGCACACTGTTTGAACGTGTGCCTGGGAGCAAATAAATTCAGAGCATAGCTCTGGAGTGTATTCACGTGGAGCACATGGAGCCGAGTCAGAGCAGCCCCAGCTGGCAGGGGGCTCGCCTGCCAGCCCAGGGCTGCTACAGCCAGGCTCAATGCACTATGGGGGGACTGGCTGGGAAACAAAGGTGCTCCAGTGCTGGGCTAGAACCCTTGGGCCGCAGCCAGCTGGTAAGTGTCTATGACTGTGTCCAGGGACCAAAAAAACCACCCCCACACTGCAAGGTAGCAGCGTGGGAAATGCCTGAATAGCTGGTGTGTGGCACCGCAGGCGGGTCTGCAGTGCTACATACTGCACAGCTTGTATTAGTAAATACAAGTACTACCCTGCTGTGGAGTTTATTATTTTGTGTGCCCTAATAGGTGTGAATGTGTAGATGCTGAGATGTTTACTGTGCAGTTCATTAGGCAATAAGTTAATTAGATGTGGCCAGAAATAGGCAGTAACAAAATGCGGATTTAATGAATTCTGTGCAAGAAACATCAGTAAATAGGCAGCTTGATTCTACTGCAATGTCTAAATGGTCCTAAGACTTACTTGTATGTATAGTATATTCAAATACTACCACTGGAACAATTCGAAGTGTGATGATTATTTAGCACTGAATATTTTATTGGTGATCACTAACACACCTGAATAAAAGTTGACAATATACTTCTCTCCACACTGCACTATTATGGCTAATATGGGCACCTGCTAATAGCCCTGTAGTTTCTGGTATTTATATTCTGACTGACATTTGATGTAATGTTTCACTATTACAACTGCCAAGATAACAACATTTGTAGCCAATATCATAAATGAAAAGATATATAAACTGTTTTGCTGCAGGTTCTGGGTTTTTCCAGGATGCACTTCAGACAGAGACTCTACAGAAAACAAAAAACAAAACAAAAAATGGTTGAAGTCAGTGGAAAAATTATCTAGTGCTTGAGAGAAATGCATTATACATTTTTTTATCAGATATTTTGATGCCTCAGAGGTGCCTTGGAATAGATTGCATGTATTGACCTTGTTGCAATGAATTGCATTTGTGGGGTTTTTTCATTTAAAAGCAAAAATAAACAGAGAAAATTGTTGTTTATTTCTCAGCAAGGTTACTCAACTACACTAGGTTTTCTAGCATTGCTCTTTCACCATTTCTCTTGTTTCTCAATAGCTATGGTTTGTTTTTTTAAAAAAAACCCCAAAACCAGTTATTTAAAATTAGCTGTTGTTAATGTGTCACATTTGTCCTTTAAGGAGTGGTTCCCAGTATATGACTTAATACATTATGTAATATTCATATAGTAACTGCATATTATGAATGAATGCTTGTATCATTTCTTCTGGTAATGGTTTTAAGGGGAAAGTTTAACGTGGTATATCTGAAAATCTAAGCTAAGATTATGGTACTAACTAATGCAACATTATATTAATGTTCTTCAGAAGGGTTTTGTGAGGATTTTTTAGTGTTTATGCAGTGCTTTCAAATCCTCTGCTTTCTTTGGGGCTGAAACAAGTGACAGATCCTAACATATGGGGGGCCAATATTCACCCACAAAATAAACAGCAACAGGATTGAGTACATTGTAAATGCTGCTGGAACAAAAATAGAATAGTCATAATAATGTAAAGCACGTATTAATATTACTATTTCTTTGTCAACAAGACTAATGATTAACATATGGGATAAAGAGATCTAGACTTGGAAAGCATGTAGTATTTTTTAAATTTAAAATTTCCACATGAAAAGCTGGAGCCAAACATATAGCATAGGCTACTGTTGTGCCAAGCTTCCTAAAAATATCTCTTTCATGGTTTTAAACTGACCTACATTTGCCTCTCAGTACTGGTCCTGTCTCTGAAAAACAGTTTTGCCTTACTGTGTGTTCACTTTGTATGATAGATACATGTCAATAAAGTCATGTATAATCCATAAAAAGATACAGCTTCAATTAAAAGTTCTTTCTTTCTGTTATTGAATTGGTTCCTCTACTCACCTCCCCCCCCACAAGTTCCTGTCCTTAGTAGTTTTTATTTTATGTGTTCAAGGAGATTTAACCTACCTTGGATTCAATAATATATAATTCTGATTGTAAACATTAAACGCTTTTCTGTAGTAACTGAACACTTATTTATGTGAGTAGAGTACTAGATGTCTTTTTTAATGAAAATTATAGCAAAGATTAGATCTGTAATGTATAATGTGTTGTTTGTTTTTTTTAATCTACCCACTTTTTCAGGCAATGAGAGGCACGCAAACACTCATTCTGTCTAAGAATGGTGTCTTGGTAATCATGATTTGATTTGAATATCTGAAGTCTTATTTTTGCACTGATAACTCATGAACGTTCCTTGTGGTGAGATCCAGCATCTACCTAAGCGCTCAGATAATCTATTTCTTTTTTCTTTAATGGTCATTGCTTTAAAGTCTTATACTGGAAGATAAGTCAATCTCAATTTTGAAAAGTATCTGTGAGCTCTTTCAAAACACAAATGAAATACTTCTTTCATCAAATCCTTTCCATCCTGATTCTATTCTCACTCTAATTTCACACTAATATAATTCAATTCACTTCAGCAGCATTATTCCTGACTTCTACCACGTGACAGTACCAGTTCTCAGTTTACATATCATGCTTACCTAAGTGATCTACAGAACTGCGATCTCGTTTCAGGCGGATGGGTCCAATCACAGCATTTGCTTTCCATTTGTATGAAGAAATATCTCTTTTCTGTCTAGGCACACAGCCTTGAGTACAGCGAGAATTACTCTCATTGCTGTCACAAATTAAAACTTGACATTGGAGGTACACTGAAGCATGGTTTCTCAGGAACTCAAAGGCATTAAATTTGAATCTGCCATAGTGCTGAAGCAGTGGGTAGTTCATATAAGTATCATCCTTAATACACCTGTAATACAATTTGCAATTCTGTTTAAAGTGATCTACAGCAGGGGTCAGCAACCTGGATGAATCTAGCTGGCAAAGAGATTTTATCTGGCCTGCCAGGCATGAAAAAATGATACTGTTTTCCCCCTGTTAGTAAATTTTGTGCAGGAACGTACCATGCAAGTGCTGGAATATCTAGCAAGTGCTACCTCCAGCCTGCTGTTACTAAAAGGTTGTCAACCCCTGATTTACAGCAGTGTAATCCATTTAATTAGCATGCTTAGCTGTATCAGGCTGTTAAACTAGGGTCTTCTTTCACCTATTGCTGATGTATAATTTCTTGATCTACCCCCACAGAGGGCACGGGACCGTGATTCCTGTTTTTGTGAACAATACAGGAATGTTTTTGAAGTGGAGGTTTCAGGTAAAAATCAACTGAAGAAAATACATGGAGGATCTCAGAAATATAATTTACAGAATTTCAATTTTGGCCTGATTATACCCCATAATGACTCTTACAAAGGGAAATAGTTTGATGCTATTATAAAAACAATTGCAATACTATTTTACACATACAGCATGCCTATTTTTTACATTTTAATAAACAAATTACAATTTAATTTAGCTTCTTACCCATTTTGGATTAAGGTATATGTGGGCGATCCAAAATCAAGATTGGGTGATGCCACACAGGTATCAACAAACACCAGAAGATCTGCATCGGTGGAATGAAGACTAACTTGAACAAAGAGGGTTTTGTTCAAATCTATGTAGTATGGAGAATCCAATATAGGCCTGGTGAACAAATCTGATTCATAGAACGACATGCTAACATTGTATCTACCAAGAGCGCTTGAGTTTTGTATTACACCATCTTCCGATACATACATAATTTCCACTGTTGAATTGTTTTCCATTTCACATTTCACAAAAATCTGCAGGTTTTTTTGACGAGTGATGATCTCACCAGTTTGTGATGCTGCGATGAGATTGGTATAAGTAATTCTATTACCTTCCTTCTGCAAAAGAAAATACATAGAAAGCATTAGGATAAGCCTTGCAGGTGTGCAGAAATGTAACAGCTAGGAATTGTGCTATGGGTCGCAGCAGCAGCAGGGGCTGAGCTGGCTGTGGTGGCTGCACCAGCTCAGCTGGGAGTGGTGGTAGCTGCCATTCTTGCACACCCTTTAAATGGGCACTTGGGACTGGTACCCCCATTACCTAGCCCTGCAGGTGTTAGCTACAAAACTAACAAAAAAAATGTCCTTCTTTCAGGTCTCAATACTTTGAAAAAGCATTGTAAACCAACATACAAGATAACCAGCAGCAAACCTACCATGTCTCAGAAATGAGGAACTGACCCCTAAAGGAAAAAAAATTAAAGAACACCCCCAACCTTATCCTCAAACAGTATCTTTCTCTGAGCCATCAACATGTGAATGACCCTCAGCTAACTGATGGAGAATCCCCAAATTCTGGGTCTTTGTCCTGCCGGAATACATACTGGCTGCAATGAGTGTTTAATGCTCCCATTGCCTAATATAGTGTCACCTCTGGAAATACAGACTAAAGGCAGAATCAAACACTGTCTAGTAGTCATGGACACAGCTGAGCTCAGTCCTGGCTGAGATGGGACCTTAGTTTGATTCCCAGGTCAGTTGTAGAGGGAAAAGTGGTTCTGCCTATCTCCAGTCTGAAAACCTGTAATCAGGTATCCAGCAAAGTGAATATATTATGAGCCCTTTTACATATACTTTCAGAAATGGTCACTTATTGTCTTTACCATTTTAACTGTTCCACAGCTGTTTAGTGGGAAGGAAAATATCACTGGGTTTCTTGAAATTGGTCTGCAAGTCGGATCATTCAACTGTAAATTATTTTCATTGTAGCTAAGTGAATCCAGGTAAATGTCACTTAGAACAACTGTCATGATGTCTGAAGAACAAGTAAGGGATGCTGAGAAAACAAAGAACAAAGGAAGTTAATGTGGAATTGCTTTATATGTCTCTCAGTGGTTCATATGTGTTGACCTGAAATATCTCTTCTTTGGCAAAGGACAATCTGAAACTTTCCCTGCCTCTTGAGCAACAGCCTGAACCCCTCGTTTCAAATGTTATGGTTTTTAGAATTCCAGGACTGAAGTCAGGCATTTGCCCACAGAGGAAAGAGGCGAAGGGAACTCTTTTTCTTCCTCACCCACCCATGCATCCATGTAAGAGGCAGCCAGTTGGACTAGCATTGTTTTCAGAGCTCCAGGCAGCAGAAGGATTTGATGGTGAGAGTCTATCAATGGACCCACCTCCCCTTGCACTCACCACCAACAGCAGAGCAGCTCTAATGGACCAAATGCTTCATCTGTAGAAAAAGTGAGGACAGCAAAGCAGTATGCTAGGGTATTTGTCATTCTTCTGTTGCTCACAGTCCTAATGCCTCCAGGAACCACATATGTGAATTCTGCTCTTTTCCCTTTCTAAAGACCAAAGCACCTGCACATGTAGAGTAATTAGGTCTTATAGAACTTTCTCCAATATGTATCAGAGGTTATATTAAAACCAGGATTTATCAGGCTAACTTCTCCCATTGTTGCAGAGGTGTTTAGTTGGCAGCAGGGCATTTGCAACTGTAAGATTTTGTATAGGAAGGCATCTAAAATTAGATCATAATTTCAAATAAGTCATAGAGTATCTATTCTGAAGTAATTTCCTCTCCTGTACCGGGGAACAAACCCAGCACATATTTTTTGATATAACACAAATATGAACTTTACACCCTTGAGATGAAAATTGAGATGAGTGTCAGGCAGCAGGGCCAAAATCCCTAAAATAACATAAGGTAGAGTCATGAAAGATGTGTATTTGCATTTCAAAGAGACGCACAAAATTAGAACATAAAAATAAAATGTGCCTTACTTTTGGGCTTAGGAGTTGGCAGGGCAATACTGGTGTAGTGCGCAGAAAATCCTCTGTAAGAGTTGGCATAGTCTGTAGACAGCGCAAGAGTCATAGTATTTGAAGTAGATTCGAATGTGGGCCGGCTGCGACCGCAGACATGTCCAATTAAATCAGACTTTGTGGAGGGGCCATCGTAGATTGCAAGAAAATCAAATCTGCAGTTTGGATCTAGTTCTAGGCTGTATACACAGAGAATAATAATATTTATAATCATAATGAGTTTTAATAATATTATGAAGACAGGATAGAGAATACTGTACAAAGGAAAATGTATCTAAAGAATACCAATTAAGTGAAGTAGAAGAATGGAGAACAGATAAGGTCTCCACTGAAGCTGTAACAGAAGATACTTCAACCTGTGCAGTTGCTTGTGTCTGTTTGCTTTGCCAGCTACCTAGCTGAGAGTGATTTTTTCTGAGGAATGGGGCAGGGATAGGATGGTCAGCAGCAGTATAGCTACTATGCCCACCCCCTACACTACTTCCCTAGGTAGAAATACCCATGGGGATCAGACAGTAGATCAATTTCCGTGCCAATTTGCCTGTTACGATTCTCTGCTTCGACTATTTAGGCACATGATTCTCAGTTACGTACATCTTTCCTACATCACGTCTCTAAAATGTTATTTATACTAAGCTTATAATTGCTACTACAGGTATTAAGTGTACCAGTCCCTAGTGGAAATATAGGTCACCTGTGTAAATGGAGTTTTAAATTTGTACAAGTGAATCCGTAGAGCTAGGGTTTTGAATTGCTTTTTCTGCACCAGTGTGGCTACACTGGTTACTGAAAACCTTAACATTGATGAGGCCTGAGCTATATTCAATGCATTTCCTCCACCAGCTCTTAAAGACTCCTACCGGTATTAGCTACTGAAGAAAACCATACAACAGCACTAAGATAATGTATAACATTTTTGGAAAACTATTGTAATATAGTCTAAACTTGCATCATGGCAACTTTTGTTTAAACTTTTGTTTTGCCACAATGACCTAAACCTCTGCAAACACTTGTTACTCCCTGATAATAAAATGATGATTTTTAACAGAATGACAAAGAAGTCACTAGCTGTACACAGCAGCTACTTACAATAGGTCAGTAAATGTTAAATTTATCTTTGAGTTTTCTGCTGTTTGTATGCGCCAGACGCAGTATGTGAACTCTGGATGAGGTTTGGGGTAGTTGGGGCTGGTCAACGTTCCTTCAGGACTTGTAAGGAGACCCCCACAGTCTTCAGTTTCTGAAAAGAAGGAATAGATAGAAAAGCTAGTAATGACTCATGAAAACAGAAATAAAAACCTAGGCCACAACAGGAATTAACTGTATTATTTCAGGGAATCCTACTTTCAAGGTTGAAGCACCTGTTTAGGTATTACGCATGCAAGCTGCTACATACTCAGGTTTGATGTCAGTTTTAAACTGCTGTTAGGATGTTATCACTTAAGAGCCAAAAGCTTTTAATGAAAATAATATTCAGTGAGGAGATCAATTCATTAATGGAGAAGCGTTCTCTTTTATGCATCAATGCATATTTTTATTAAGCTGAGGTGTACTGCAAAGTACTTGGTCTAGTTTTATCCTGTTTCCATATGAGCTTTGTTGATATTTACTTTATAGTATTGAAGTGAAAAGGATCCAGGGTATGTAAGAACAAAATGTCATTGAGGACAGACTGTGATGTAGGGCACAGTTCTAGGGAAAGGATAAAACACGTGTACCCTAGCATAAAAGGAGATTGGGGAGACACTGGGCACATACACATGTTCATATCTCATAGTGGAAAATTTCCACCACTCAAAATGGTTCTCCAGGAGAGGGAGCAGGCATTCAGTCTGAAATGGCCCGCTCTCTCCTGCTCCTTGTGTTTCCTGCAACTGGGTTGATCTTTGTCTGGGAAAACCATGGGCTGCTCCAGTCCTGCCATTCTTATGCTGGTGACTCTGGTATGAGAAGCCGAAGTAGTTGTAGTCAGGTTATTTTTGTTCCAACACAGTCATTTTTGCTCCAGAATTAAATGACGGAGCATCTGCACACCTGTGGTTTCTACTGGGAGAGCTGTGATTCTCCTGGTAGCAACTAAACATCTGTACATGGCCACTACCTCAAAGAAATGTAACAGTTGACTTGGATATGTTCTATGCTCAAGATTATGCATGGACCTAAAGAGAAGACTTCTGAAGTTGAAGTCTTTTTATTTTGCAGAAAAAGAAGTATCAAAATCCAAAATACAAGCTGCAACTGGAAATGAAGTATACATTTTTAACATGGATAGCTAACCCCTAAACCAATTTGCCTAAAGATGAGGTGCATTTTCTGCAAAAGAAAATTAGCAAAGTCTTAATCCAGCACCAAAGAATCAAAGGAAATTTTACCACTGATGTGATGGAAGCAGGGCCAAGCCCTTAAACAAGACAAAATTTCGTTCTAAAAGATATTCTCTGGTTCAACTTGAAATTATGGCTTAATCCTAGAATGCATGTGGTAAATTAGCAAGATAGGGACATAAGATACTTCCCTCTGCTAATTTTTAAAAGAGGCCTTACATCAGGACAACTCTTGGTGGGCTGAGGAAATCTGGACATGATTCCATTGTGATCCCATTAATATGTTTCAGGGCATCAGCCCAACATTTTGGAGTAAAGCAGAACATTATTACGATAACAGGCAGCATTAAGACAGTGCGATTTCGACTGCTTTTCATACGACTTACTTGAGCCTGGTGGAAAGAAATAATAGAACGCAAAGATGCTCCGTTTAAGGTCCGTGGAATCTGTTGTAACTTGAAAAGATAAACTGTTTGAAGAGGATTCAAATACTGGAACGGAGTCAATATTACTGCATACTTGTCCTAGCAGAGGTGAATTACTTGTGGGGCCATCGTACACTTTAATATTTTCCATTTCACAACTTGCAGAAGGGTCAAGTCTATTAAAACACACATGAATAAATAAGTAGAAGCCTCAACGTAACACTGATTCCATAAGCAATGATGTTCAGAGACAGGAGAGGCCTAACTAGCACTGAATATTCTGAAATTATTGAGTTAGGCTCATTACGTATTTAAAAATTCTTCCCTATAATTATTCAAATGAAATGGAGCAAAGTACTAGGATGGTATTGAGAATGAATACTTACTGAAAATAGGAGAAAATGAGCCGGATGACTTTGTTTTCTGGTCTCTGTATTTTCCAGGTGCAGTTTTCATTTGAATACAGATCAATCGGAAATGCTTTTGTGTCTTCCCCAAGACTGGCACCACACCCTGCTGCATTCAAACAACAAAAAACAAAAAAAGAAAAACACAGCATGTATGGAGTTATCTTGTCTTGAAATTAGAGAACCAGCACTATACAGTGCCACAGTTGTCTAAACCTCTTGGCCTCTATAAACTCAGAGCAAAGACCATGATCAAGTCCTCAGGTAATTTCTCTTGAACACGCTGGAAGAATTACATAATGCCTCTGTAGAGAAGTTGTGTACGCACCAGACATGTAACAGTCAGGTCACAAAGACTAATCCAATGCTTCCCAAAGACAATGGGGAGGTATCTTTTGTGTCCAAGTTATTTCTCTGCTATCCTAAAGTGCCTATTTGCCGTTTTGTGTGTAAAATGCTGGTCACAGAACTAGGTCTCCAAATTGACAATCCAATTGCTATCGTTGTGATTCTAAGTGACCAAAGCTCTTCACTTTAGATACCAATTCAAACCATTACTCTGAGCCCCTTACTTCATGGAGTGTTACAGCTGAAGTACAGGCTTCCACGACATGAATACAATACTCACATTAATATATAAAGCCCAATATCTAAAAACAAAACTAATCTGAAATTTGATTTTCTTGGCAGAGGGAGGCTTACAGCTATAGGCAACAATAAGTTTGGTTTGTTTCATTGGTTATTTACAACTGAAACCTAACAAAAAAGCCAAATATCCATTAATGAACAGCTAACTCAGATCACTAATAGCACAGAAGAATAGGGAATTTTTTTTTTATTTCTTAAATACAGATTAAACAAATATCATTTAACATCTAGCCAAGATTTGCTAGCTAAAATTTCTGAAGCATTTTAAGCAAAAGAGGATTTAAAAATGTTATCCACTTTAGTTTTTCATACCTTGCAAGTCTAGAGAGTTATTTTCAGCAAGAGATGAAGCAATTAATAGAAGCAAGAGAATGAACTGGCTGACCGCCTTCATTTTGAGAACGTTGGTAAGAATATGACCTGTTTGCTAACTCTTTATATACCTTCTGCTATTTCGTAATTGTTCTGTTACATATAATCATCATGTTGTAGCTTTATGTACTTTTTATTTCCTTCAAATATAAGCAGTAGATACCAATGAGAAAGTAACAGGTGTCCTGAACTTTTTGTGCATTGTGGCATGGTTATTGATGAGGCTATGTGTATTTGCTATTCAAAACCTAAAATGTTCAGGTATACTGACTTTTTTACGTAAGCAAATTATAATATTGGACACAATTTTATTGGTATTGGGTCTGGGTTCATTGAAGTTACAAAGCATCTTTCCATTGTCATTGGTAAGCACTGGACTGGGCTTTGTGACATTAATGTTACAAGCCTGGTGTGTATACAACTTCTCTATGGAGGCATTATGTAATTCTTCCAACATGTTCAAGAGAAATGACCTGAGAACTTGATAATGGTCTTTGACCCTAAGGTCACAGAGGCCAAGAGGTTTAGATAGCTGTACCATTTCCTTCCAGTTGGCTGTTTTTGTTACTGCAGGGGAAGAGTATTTCTCCAGAAAATTTCAGAGTGCATGAAATCTTACTTGCAGAGACAATTTTGTGAATAAAGATGTTGCTGTCACTTCCCATTTGCAACTATCTTAACTGTGTATTTGAATGTCATTGACAGGGAGGCAGCTGCAAACTACATAGTTCTTTGTATTAATACAAGTAGGATTGTCTTATTTTTGTTGTCCTATCATTGTCATAAAAACATGAAAAGCTAAAGCTCTGATCCTGCAACAATACTAAACTCCTTAGCCCACATCAGACCTCAGATAACCAGAAGTAACTCATAAAAACAGTAAGTACAAATGAAACTACTCTGTTGAGACTAAGTTCAGTATTGCATTACTCAATTTACCTGAAGTCTTGCTGAGAAACACACTGGCAATGAGGAGGTTCCCAGGATCATGGAAGAGTATGTCTTGGACCAAACTAAAAGGAGACCAAGGACAGTACAATTTTTGACGGTCTTTCTTCTAGGTAGGCTTGGAACTACACACAAAGGCAATATGGGAAACTTCACTGAGCAGTATATGGTGGGGTTTTTTTTAGAGGATACTGGAGCACATTCAGGCCTGTTGGCATTGTACCTTGATGGAGTGCAGGCCATTAATGTTTTCTCCCTTACCAAGCTGTGAAAACATCTTCAGTCTATGAGGTCTTCCATAATTCACACCTGAAGCACCACACACTTCAAAGAGGGCAAGAGTACTACAGGAGGTGGATGGAGAATAATAGGAATCCACAGTTTATGCCTTAGCCTGATTTCAAATAGTCTGAAGATAACCAGAAGATAACTGAGATTTCAGAGGGTTTACAAAGTTTTGATCACATGTCGCATCACTGCTCAGACCATATCAGATGAAGTATCTCTTTTGAATCTCAATGTCTCCATAGGTCAGGTAACCCTGCTCATTAATTGGCCAGCTGCGATGTGGGTTGTAGATGCTGGGGTAGGCAGGCTTTGTTTGATGGATGTGTTTGAACATGGCCTGTCCTTGGACAGGCTTCGTCTGGGGCAGGTAACATAGCTTATCCAGCTGTTGACCTGGCCAGAATCTATTGTTTTCAGTCTTGCAGTAATGGGTAGATGTCACTGGCAGTTGCCTGCAAAACAAAATATGGTCAGTCATCAACTACAGATTTAGCTAATGCCTTTTACTTAACCAAATCAAACTGCTACCCAGAGACCTGAGGAAGGATCCTGTGGTACCCAAAAGCTTATCTGTGATCTTCCCAACTACACAGTTGATCTAATAAGAGAGATCACCCACAAAAATCCTTCACTTCTTTCATTTTTCCTGGACCATCATGGCCAGAACATCACCCCAAATTGTTGCTAGTCATTTTCCCTGCTTCTGTTCAATGGTGGATGGAAGTTGGACAAGATTCATGTCACTTCTAGTCAGCAACTCCTAAGGCTTTCTGGGGCCCTAGCTCCAGAGAACTTTGCTATACTAACTCATGCAGATGCCCAGTGAAATTATTGTTACATAGATTTGTTAGAGCCCAGTGAGAAGGTGCTCAGGAATGTTCTACCATATGCTGCTTGCCTACCTTCCCTGAAGTCAGTCTTACCTAGACCACTAACGGTCTGGACTTCACTGTAGACCCAAATATCATTTTGATGTCAAAATAGGGCTGGTCCTTCCTTTCTGTAGTTTATTACCATGAGAAAAGCTAATTTGAAGAGCTATCAGTCTCAGGGGTTGTCACGGTGTTCATCATTATGGGATTGAAGCAAGAGGGCATTAAGAAAGGGAAAAGTATATGTTACCTTTCCATTCTGTTTCTCCTCAGCCCTGCATCTGATGCTCTGCTGGTTCTGAAGACGTCCTTGGCTGTCCCAGTCTGGATCTCAGGAAATCTTACCCTTTTTTTCTTCCCTCTAGAGCTCTTCTTAGCGGGACTGCAAAATTCAGAATACATTTAGAACAAGCAAAGAGTCTTCTTCTTTTTAAAAAGAAGTTATCAGATAGTTTAGGCCCTAAGCTTAGGTTTTAAGAGCGCTTTATTTTCCAAAAAGTAAGCATATACAAATGGCACAATGAGGGTTTGACTTGTCTCAACCATTTCAAGGTCAAATCTGCTCAGTCTAATGGAAGGCTTATTGGGGCTAAGAGTACAACTTGGGACTTGAGAAGAGAGCTAGATCTGTGGGAGTTTCTGCATCTTTCACAGCAAGAAATATCCTACACTTGGTTCTTGCACTTGGCTCCTGAGGAGTTTTGTGGATAACAAGTCAGAACACAGTCCACAGACCAGGTCACTCATGACAGACTCACAGTTCTAGGGATAGGTGGCACATGAGCACCCCAGCTATCTAAAAACTGGTCCCTTTTCTTGTCCCATATCAAGACCATCCATTCTCATGGCGCACCCATGAGGAAGACCCTTGAAGAAACCATTTGGAGGATGAGTTCCAATTCCCTTCTAACCAGTATCTCCCTCCTTCCCTGCTAATATTATACCTAGTGTGGTGCAAACCTTTGGAATTGCCAGTAAACTTCAGGTGTAATCCATACGGGCTGGTCGTCATCTTCTTCCAGATCTGTATCATATGGTCTAGCCAAGAATGCAAAACAACAGTCATTTACAAATAAAGAACACACCATGATGTAAAGTTCAATCATTTCAGCCATTTCAAGGCCAAATCTGCTCAGTCTAATGGAAGGGTTATTGGGGCTAAGAGTGCAACCCAGGACTTGAGAGGATAGCTAGATCTGTGAGAGCTTCTGCATCTTCCACAGCAAGAAATATCTTGCAGGTGGCCCTTGAACAATTTTGTGAACAACAAGTCAGACCACAGTCCACAGACCAGGTCAGTTATGACAGTCACAGTTCTAGGGATGGGTGGCACATGAGCACCCCAGCTGTCTAAAATATGGTCCCTTTTCTCGTCCCATGCCAAAACCATCCATTCTCATGAAACATCCATGATGAAGACCCTTGAAGAAACTACTGATGACTCTGAAACTCATGCTAAGCTTAGGCCTACTCCCAAAACTTAAAATACAGAATAATAATGCTAACTGCATATTGCAAGAGGATGCAAGTTCATGGCTAGGCCATCTAAGAAGGAATAATGAAGTATTTCTTCCAGCTTATCTTGCTATATTCAGAATCATTTCAAGCAGACTCTTAGTTGTCTGGTGTGTAACCATATGAAATGTCTATCCTTGAGTAATTAGTATGGAAAATATTTCTTTTGTGACTAACTCGTGTTTATGTGCAGGAAGAGACATTCTCCATACGTAATAGATGTCTCCTCCTGATTTAGTATGTTTTCCTGGCTGTTAATCAGTTTCTTGATATGTTTCAAATGGGATAACCTCTTGTTACCGAAGAAGGTAACTCATTCAAATTAAAAATTTCTGATAACCAGTAATGAGCAGGGTTTTCCTGTCAAGTACTGCTTGGGACTCTTTCTTGATTTACACAACTAAAAGAATGCTTTGAAGATGCTAAGCTAAGGGTATAAAAAGGCAGTAAAACAGCAAACAGCACGCACGCTTCAAGAGTGAGAAATCTCTCTGACACCAGTTGCTGATGCGCCCGACTTACTCGAGACGTTGAAGAGAAACAGACCACCTCTTCGTCGCCTGTTTGGTGAGAAATCATCACCTTATAGCTAATTACTAGACTTTGATTTGGTTTGGGCTCACTTGACTTGATTTTAAATACTTATAGTAAATAAAGCCTTTCTGTCACTCATCAAACGAGGTGTCGTGTCAGTCCCTGGGCTAGTCCAGAATCCTAGGTTTTTATTGCTAACAACTACTTTGAGGAAGATGAGTTCCAATTTCCTTGTAGCTAGTATCTCCCTCCTCTCCTGCCAATATGCTAACTGCTATTGCACAAACCTTTCTAGCGCATATCTTTTAGATGACACCCACATGGATTGTTCTTCATATTGTTTCATCTGTATATCTTCTAGTCTAGCCAAGAATGCAAAACAACAGTCATTTACAAATACAATAAACAGCTCAGACTGGGGGCTCTTTGGGAAAACATGAATTTTTCTACATGTTATATGATAGCAGGTGAATCTGTGAACCTCTAATACTGATAATGGATAATCGTTCATTGGGGAAACATACTGCATATGTAAGTCCATGGGCTAGACATCCTGTTCCAGGCAGGTTTCCACACTGCACACAACTCTATGCTGCACAGGAAGAGTTGGCATCTGTGCAGCATTCTTCAGGTTCAAAGCACTGGACTAATGACCTATTACTCCCAGAAGGAGGGTGGGTATGTCACATTAGTTTCCATTTGCAATCTTGTGCAGTGACATTGATGTAACTGAGAGGAGAGAATAGTTCATGAACCATCATGATCTGCCCCCGGGAATGTCCAGGTGTTTCATACCAGCACATTCTCCCCCACCCTGCCGCTCATCAGCTGCTATCTCATGTCTCACCAGAAGGGACAAAGAGAAGAGATTTAAAGGTGACAGCAACAGTTTCTCCACTCTAGGGGCCCCCGTATTTCTCTCATTTGCATCCATGTGAATGGAGTAACTGCAGGGAAGTCACTGCAAGTGCCCAGGGGGTTAAACTAGTGCCCACGACAGGAGAATTGAGCATGCTGTTTGTAGGGTCTCCCCTTGGGCCACAAGGGCCAGCTGTGAAAATGTCATGGGAACCAACATGGCTTCTGGCTCTAGCATCCACATGCAGTAAGACAGAACCCAGGACCAACATTTTTCCCTGCTTTCCTAAACCTCCCCAATGTCTGTGAGCATCTTGTACCAGCACTGCTAAAAATGATTATACAGCCAGTTGCAGGGTCCATTTGTGTTGGGCATGTTACATGCCATGTACAACCTAGACAGGCTCTGCCCCCAGAGGGTCTCATGGTTGGAGAGACAGGGGCAGGAGAGGAATAAAGGCACAGAAGAACAAAGGGTTTGTCCCAGCTCCCACAGCTGAGCAGCAGCAGGGCTTGCAAGAGAAGTCAGAGTGCTGTGCAGACAAAATGTTTATAAGGCACCAGTGTAAACAGAGTAGTGGGCAGATGACATGAGCACCCTAACCTAGGGTAACTTTTCACCAGGGCACCTGTTTGTTAAGACTACTAGAAGCTCCCCTGCCACCTTGTAGCAAAGTGCAGTAACAGCTGTGTGCTGTGGGAGCTTCTCTAGAATAGCTGCTCCTCTCTCGAGGAGGCAGTTAACATAACTCTGCCTGGGGGATGTGCCTGCCTGTCCATGCCCCAAGCCTGCTGGTTCTTGCCTTCCTTCTAGATCCCATAGGTGCTGGGACCGTGTGCTATGATGAGAGAGGATCTTTAAAAAAAGTGGATCCATGCCAATGGCACAGTGAGAGTCTGACTTTACATCTCAACCATTTCAAGATCAAATCTGCTCAGTCTAATGGAAGGGTTTTTGGGGCTAAGAGTGAAACCTGGAACTTGAGAGCTAGATCTGTGGGAGCTTCTACATCTTCTGCAGCATCTTCCTGCACTTGGCTCCTGAAGAGTTTTGTGGATAACAAGTCAGAACAGAGTCCACAGACCAGGTCACTCGTGACAGACTCACAGTTCTAGGGATAGGTGGCACATGAGCACCTCAGCTATCTAAAACCTGGTCCCTTTTCTTGTCCCATGTCAAGACCATCCATTCTCACGGAGCACCCACGACAACGACCCTTGAAGAAACTACTTTGAAAAGAATGAGTTCCAATTCCCTTCTAGCCAGTATCTCCTTCCTTCCCTGCCAATATTTTACACTGTTACACAAACCTCTCTAGCTCATCTTGTTCAGATGAAATCCAGGTCTTCTGCTTCTCATCTTGTTCCCTCGGTGTATCATATGGTCTAGCCAAGAATGCAAAACAACAACCATTTACAAATAAATGAACACACCATGGTATAAATTTCAGCAGTTCAGACTGGGGTCTATGCGAAAACTGTCATCTTCCTACAAATGACTACAGTAGCAGAATAACTCCTCCCCAGGGCAGCTGTTTGCTAAGGATATTACAAGCCCCCCTGCCACCTTGAGGCAAGATGTAGTAACAGCTGCCTGCTGCAGAAGCTTCTCTAGAAGAGCTGCTCATCGGTCCAAAAGGGGGTTAGCATTACTCCACCTGGGGGATGTGTCTTCCTGTCCGTGCCCCAAGCCTCATGGCTCTTGCTCACCCCCGCTAGAGCCTGCAGTTGCTGGGGCTGCATGTTGCTATAAGAGTGATCTTAAAAAAACAACAAAGAAAGCCTCTTTGAACAAACCCATATATTGCCTCCTCTTCCACTCTCCAGAAGCGTTTTAATGCACCTCCGCCTGTCCAAGGGTGCGCCTGGAAGGTTCCTCCACTGGGTATAGGGTTATAGTAAGCTCCTGGCTGCCGGATCTTTAACATGTGTTTTCCTTCTTTTATTATTCTGTCTCCTGGGTGCAGCAGGACTGTTAGCAAAAACACAATCAAACCTCAGGGCTAGCAACAGTGGCCCACAATGTGCTGAGCAGGCTGGGGGGGTACATCAGTGCTTGGTGTCTGATGCAGGACACTGTGAAAAAGCTCCTCCCTGCCAGCACTTTAGTCCTGATCTACAGCTCTCCTGCTCAGCCAGTCCTGCCCCTCTCTGCCCAAGTCCATGCAGCACCTTCTTCCCCTGCAAAGTTAGCTGCTCTTCTGATCCACATCCCCTCCATACAGCTGTGCAACCAGCAGGGCAAGGGGGCTGTTTTCTACTTAAACTACTTACTAGGTTGGGATTGGCCCTCAATGTTTACAAACAGGTACAAAAAGGGTACAATACTGGTACAAAAAAGGTTGAGAACCACTGCCTTAGAGAATACCCACATAAACCAGGCATCTGGGCTGGGGAAGAAACTTCAGCCTGCATCATTTAGCACATTCACACCCAGCCCTGGGTTTTCCTTTACCTTTTGCCAATGTGTCCTCAGTGACTGGGATATTTTGCTCTTTGCACAGCTTGACACACCGTACATAGCTTCGGTGAGCTACCTGCCGATAGCGGTTAATCGATTCTGCTACTTCCCCCTCCATCATGGATGGCAGGCAGTGGTCATCAACAGCTCTATCTCCAGATCTCACCAGCCGACACTGCTCTGCCCATTCAAGTGGATTCACTGTCTTCCACACCTAAAGGGGATGTTTCTGTTAATGCACTTAACAAGCCCAAGGAGGTAAATGAGCCAGCAGGCATCACCCCCTCTTCAAGAGGGAGTGATGCGTGCTGGTGCCAGTCACAGAAGCCAGGACTCCATTCGCACTGCTGTGACAATGCTGCTGGCCAGAAAGCAGAATGGCCAAGACTTCAGGACATGTCCTTGTTTTGAAAGCAGGTTTAGGTCTTCAGAAAGCAGAAAATATTTAGAGTTTCCTGTGATCCGTGGCTTTTTCCTGCTGGTGTTTCCTAAACTAAACCTGTTCCCTGAACCTGCTGCTTAGTGAAAATGTGAATCTGCCAGGATCAGCTTCATTGAGGAGCTACCTGGTCCTCAGGGAATTTGGCTTGAGCTACAGCCAGGGCTCCCGGGATCCTGACTTCTCTGCTTGAAAGTCCACATACATCTCTGCTCAGGAGCCACATTCCCTGGAAAGCCATGCTTCCCTACTCTGGGGTGGCCCATTTGTTCTGTCCTGAGCCATGGCCCCTGGAAGCAGTGCCCTGAAGTGCCCCTGGCTCTGAGGCACTATATAGTCTGTGTTGGAGCTGTGGACCTGGCAGAACAGATGGAGTACCTGCTAGAAATCCAGGCACGGTTCCATGGGATGCTCGTCTTGGCTTCCACGACAGTTTACTGAACCCAAGATGTTTCAGACAAAGCCCTTTCAGCTCAACTCACTGGCATTTACCTTTTCTAACACATCCAGCTAGTTTTGCTATGACTTCTGTCCCAGGGGACTCTGCAAGCCAGGACTCTAATGAGCATCTCCCAGGGACCAATGTAGCTTGGGGTGAGGCGCTAAATCAGAGAGTCTGAAGAGCTGTTTCATATGTTTCCTGGGCCTTCTTGTGCCCATCTTAAAAAATAAAAGGAACAGAACTACTTTCCTGTCTCACAGGGTTCTGGGTAGCAGGTCTGAGACCTTGGTTGATTGTAAAGGGAATGAAGATCCTCAGGGGAGGGGGACTGTACATCAAAGGGACAGCAAACACACTCTACCTTCTTCAATCGCCTCCACTCTCGATAGTGCTTGCCAACCTCCTCCATGTCTTCATCTGTCATAGGCCTGCACTCTTCAGTGTTGACAGGAGGAACTTCTAACAGTGTTAACTTGTCCAGCTCTGCGGCAGGGGTCACTTCAACGGTATAGGCAGTAGCTTTCTCAAGAAAATTGAGGATACGTTCTATAGAGTGACAGGAAACAGGGAAACCATGCTCTGATGTAGCAGGAAGAAATAGCTGAGCTGATCAAAGCTCAGAGAGGGACCCTCAGCTGGGACCCTCCAGGTCTCCTGGAGTTTTGCTTCCAGATTTGAAACTAGACCCCAATTTTCTATCCTGGGCCAAGCTCTAGACTGGAAGGATTGCTCACAACACTCCACTGCTTTGCAAATAAGGAAGGAGTAGCTGAATCATGGGGAAAATACTTTGCTACTAATGGTAGGACTTGATTCACTGTCTCAAAGAATTGGAAACATCACTGTCCATGTACTAGGAGTGAG
The DNA here is from genome assembly GCF_000455745.1 of Alligator sinensis. Taxonomy (NCBI): domain Eukaryota; kingdom Metazoa; phylum Chordata; order Crocodylia; family Alligatoridae; genus Alligator; species Alligator sinensis. Next base: position 1,750,804 of record NW_005842133.1, on the reverse strand, counting down.
GGAACTGAGTCACACAGAAAAGCACTGCCAGGAACAGAATTTGTATCTCCCGACCTCCCATCTAGTCCCCTTTCTCCTGGACTGGGTTGTTTCCCAAGTCTCTTTTAGGGATAACTCATTTAACAGTAGATAACAGGATGTTACCAGGGAGTATTTCTGTATGTTAACAAGATAACAGAGTATGCCTCAAAATGCCCAGTGACGGAGGAGCTAAGTGCTTGAAGGGGTGAGGGGGGAACATCAGAAAAGACCTCTGAAAATTTTTGCAGCATCTTGGATTTCACTGAAAGCTATCCAAGTGTGGCCCAAATATTACAATGCATAACTGGCTGCCAGAGTTTGTAGAGAGCCTGAAATGCTTGCTCTAAAGTATGAACCAGTCAGTTCATTTCAGTGGCTGGTAACTCAGGAACCAAGGGTGAGATTCAAAATGTCATCTTTATTAATTATTTCAAAGCATATGAGAAAGGAGAGGAAGGATCATACCATAAAAATTTAAAATATGAGTGAGCCTTTAATAAGTAAAGAAAGGCCCTCTTAAATGGGGCCTTGACTTGGAAATGCTGCTTTGCTAGCAAAAAAGCAATTAGTGTAACAGAGTAGCTATAAAACTTTTCTGCTTTCTCTGACAAATCTAATACATGCCACTGGACTAACTCTCTTCCCACTAGCGCTCCCATCTCCGTACCTTCATGCCTTTCCCTGATATAATTTTGCAAGGCTGGCATCCACATCCTCTGACACTTGACGATATCATCACTGCGTATAAAATGCCTGGGCTTTGGTGCTGATGTAGTAAGATAGATGAATGCATCTTCCAGCTCCTTATCAGTGATAGGGACGCCAGTCTGGCAACAACAGAAAGAGGCTATAAACATGCACGCCAAAGACTGGTTACAGACCAGCAGGGAAGAGTTGTGGGATCGCTCCGTGCCTGCTGACCAGGATGGTGGTCTGGGAAAGAGAAGGGGAGTGGGAATGCAGATCCGTGTGTTCTAGTCCTTGCTTTACCAAGGAGATGCTGTGTGACTTTGTGCATGTGCTGTAGTCACATCTACACAGGTTATGGCGGTGCTTCCCCCAGGGGTGGTCAAGGCCAAGATGCACCTCAGTGTGAATAAGCACAACTGAGGGCCTGAAGCAGCATGTTTGAGAGCATTGCTGCTGGGTGTGGTACATTTCTTGTGCAGAAGTGGCTTTTGCATCTCTGGGCCTCAGTTTCTCCATCTCCAAAATGGCTCTGTTGTTATTCCATGTGGTGGCTATACCCAGAGGACTCCCAGCTGGGGTTGAGGCTCTGGAGTGGGGGGCACTGTACAAACCCTTTGTAAAAGACAGTCCATAGGCAAAAGGTGGAAAGGAAAAAAAGTGAAACAAAGTGAAGTGATTTGCAGAGATCAGGTCAGCCACAGAGGCAGGACTAGAATCCAGCTATCCTGAATCCTGATCCACCACCCCAAACCACTGGCACACACTTGCCTCTTTGGTCACCCAGACTTGCCTCACCTCATGGGTTTTGAAGGCTAATTAATGGTCTGGGAAGCCTACTGTTGTCAGGGCAAAGTCAGACTGCTGTGAAAATTAGCACAATCAGCCAAGCAGCCCAGCTACTGAGCTGTGAACTTCTATGGATTGCATGACTACCTTCCATTCCCCACTGAGATGCGCTCTAGATGTCTCTTTGGGTATCCAAATATCCCCCAGAGTCTCTACTTCCCCACTCCTGCAGACTCCCCCAACCCTTCCCCAGGGATCAGATCAATTTAACCAGGAGTGTTGGGAGAGGAACCACTAGAAGAGGAGCTCTTCCTGTTAAGGATTCATCCCTTATCATTGGCTTCAGCAGATTTATATCAGTGGACCTGGAGCAACATTTCTGTGGTGTGTGCGCAATCTCTTCTCTACTTACCGCCTGTATAACTTTAAAGAATTCTTCTCTTTTGATATTCTTACTTGTCATCTTTGACTTTTTGAATAAGTCTACCATCCTGAGCTTCTTTTTGCGCAGAAGGTAGAGCAGCAGTACGAGGGCTTGAGGGTAGGGAATACTGATCACAGGGACAATGCCTTTCCGACAGGACTGGCGGCTCTTGGGTGGTGGGGGCTGAAAGAGATAGAAAATTGGAAATAAAGCACAAAATCAGCATCCTCTACATGATGACGTTCACCTGATTTCCTGGCCCAAGTCTGAGAGCACTTTGGGGTACAGAGATATAGTTATCAGTTGGTGGAAATGGCATCATTCCATTGCTGCTATGGGAAAGATGCTGACTTCTACCAGCTGATGACTTGGCCTGATTTTTCCTGTACCCATCAAGTTAACCTTATTCTGGATGTTGTCCTTCCTCAGAGGCCTCCAGAAGGAAAGGGAACTCCTAGGATTGGGGGCAATCCTATGTCTAGGGTTGTTCCTGCCTACTCCCAACACCCCTGTTTCTCCATGTGGACCTTGAATAGTGCAGGGCTGCAGATGGAAGAAGCTAGGATAAGGCTGGAGCATGAGGGGAGCAGGGGTTTAGTGAGGAGGCAAAGGACCTCCAAATGGATAGCCATAGACCCAGGGGATCTCTGAAGAGCCCGGGCATTTAGGCATAGACCATGGAGGGTGTAGCTCAGGGGCAGGCAAAATACAGCCCATGGGCTGGATCTGGCATGCTATGCAATTTCATCTGGCCCATGGGTGCCCACCAATTAATTGTACCCCATCCAGCTTGCATGCTTCGTTCCCACCATCCCACACAGGAGGGCCCTAGCCAGCATGCACAGCATCTGAGCAGGGCTGCTGCTGCCACTGCTGCAACTGCCAGGGGACCTGCTTGGCTTCCCTGGCCTCTAGCAGCTCCTGCTCCTGTCTCTGCTATAGCACTCGCTCCAGGCAGCAGGTAGGGAAGCTGCAGATGGGTGGGAGTGTGGAGCATGGGGCTGGTGGAAGCGTGGAGCCCAGGGCCCACTCCCAGCGGGGTGGTGGTAGCTCAGAGCTTGGGAGGGCAATGTGTGGGTGTGTGAGGGAGGGTGGGGGGTGTGGGGGACCCCCCCCCACCC
>NW_005842133.1:1740563-1747737 GCF_000455745.1 Alligator sinensis | reverse complement strand
CCCAGCAGCGGCAGCAGTAGGTGGCAGGCCCTTGGGGTGTTCATGGCCTGTGCTGGCACAGCTCTGGGGCGGTGCGTGGCTCCAGCCAGTTCCAGGAGCTGCACATGGTGGCAAGGAGCACAGCCAGGCTGGCCTGCCTCTATCGCACAGGGCTCATCTGCAGCTCCCGACACTCGCGCGGCAGCAGGGGGAAGCCCCGTGTAATGGAGCCAGCTGCCTTCCCTGCTTCTTGCCACCACATGCAGCTCCTGGGACTCCTCCGGGAAACAGGGGGTGAGGCTTCCTACCACTTGTGGTGGAGTCCCGTGAGCTGCACATGGCAGCAGGGAGCAGGGGCAGCAGCTAGTTTTATTGCATGGCTTCCCCCCAGTGGTACACTAATGCCGGGAGCTGCACCTGAGCCCAGCATGATAGAGGCAGGACAGCCTGGCTCCGCTCCTTGTCACTACATGCAGCTCCTGTAACTAGCTGGAGCTGTGCAGCACTTTGTGGCTGTGCCTGCGCAGGCCACGAGCACCCCAAGGGTCCGCTGCCTGCTGCTGGTATGAGGGGCTGTGCACCATGGCGGGGTTATGTAGGGGAGGTCCCAAAACACCACACTCCCTCTCACGCTCCACACACCAACACCCCATCCACACCCCCACCACTCTCCCACATATACACACAGCTACATCCCCTCAACACACAATATATAAGAGTAAGACTCTATTTTTCAGCTATTATGCAATCACCTCTCTATATACTAAGCAAACACACATAAATCAGGACAAAAATATTTTTTGAAATAAAATTAAAATCTGTTATAATGGATGTTTGACTTTTAGTATATGATTTGTTTTTTTTTCTGGTTCCAAGATGGTAACCCCCCCACTCTCCAAAGGAGTATTCCCAGGGACAAGGGGAGGGACTACCAATGGCAAAGGTCAAGGGTTAGGGGATGGGACTTCTGGCCTACTATTTCTGTGAGTTCTGTGTGTATTGAGAAAAATGGAAGGACCTATGAATAGGGTGACCATATATTCCAGTTTGTCTGGGCCAGTCCCAGATTTCATAGGCTGTCCTGGCTGGTTGGTGAGAACTAAAGCAAAAGTCCCATATTGGTGCCACCCTGCCTGCATGTGCCCAGGCTGAGCATGGCTCCTTCTGCCTGGGATTGGCCAGAGCAGGATGGTGTCAGGGGAGGGGACCAGGGCTGGGTCTCAGATACCTGCATGGGGCAAGCTGGACTGGTGGAGCCAGAGCGGCTGCCTGCTTCCACCAGCCTCATTCCCTGCTACTGAAGCTGCTGCCAAGGCCCTGGCCTGCATGTGGTGGCCCTGGGCTGCTGCCAGTGGCAGTGGGAGGGTGACATGTGGTTGCGTAGAGCAGGTTGGCAGAGCCTGGGGGCACCACATAGAGGCTGCTCCCACCTGGGTCCAGCCTCTGCATGCAGGGGATGGAGCCTGGCTGCAGGCCTACATGCTGTCCTGCTCTGCCATCAGGGCTTCTGGGAGCCGCAGGGTCAGGGTTGCGTGTGCGCACGTGTGTGCATCCATGTGGAGAGCGGGGTGCAGACACACAGTGTGTCTATGGTGTGTGTCTGCTGACCCCCCCTTCCCTCCCCTCTCAGACCAGATTTCCCTAAAATTATTATGGTCACCCTGCCCATGACTGACACTAGCACCTACAGACCGGGAAATCCTTCCACACTGCTGCTGGTCCCTGCTGCACAGCCGCATTTGTTAACCAAACCTAGTGAACATGAAAGAGCAGTTTGGCTTTCAACCACCATGCTGTGACTTTCCAAAGGACAGAGGGATGCAGCACATCCTTACCTTGAGGTCTTCGGGCTCTGCTGTCTGGCTTTCAGCCTTACTCACTACTCTGGACGCCTTGATTTTTTCCCATTTTTCTTTTTCTTGCTTACTGAGGGGAACCTTGTACTTGAGTCGTTCTTCAAAGTCCTCAGAGCCCTCCACCTCAGCGTTCAGCCTTCTTCTTTCTAATATCCAAGCATCAAATTTTTGGATTTTTTCTTCTGTATCAGACTCATCTTCAGGAGCCCCAGGACTGACTTCAGCTTCCTGTTTGGGTGTTGCTTCCTCCTTTTGACAGACCACTGAGGTCTGAGCTAATTTTAAACATGGATATGGTGATCTTGGCATAGGTGGTGCAATAATAATACGCCGGGGGCATTGGGGTGGCCTTAATCCCCTTGCATGGAAAGATCTTAGATACGCCTTTCGGAACTTGGATTGTTTAAACCAATGAGGCAAGATCAGCGTCTGAGTGGCATCAGCAGTGGTTTCAAACAAATCTTCCCCAGCCACGGTGCCATCATTACTAACAGCTGATGGAATTGCTAGAGAAGACGCCACTGAATCCTCATGCATTTTTCTTTAGAATATCCCTGTGATCCAAGCAGCAAGTAGCATGGTGAGCTGAAACGGGATGTGATTACTGGAAGTAAAATTGAAAAAAAAATGACACTTAAAAAAATAAAAATGCCCTGCAGTTTTATACAGAATGTACCCAGAAAGAGAATACATCTAGCAGCGTTTATAATAACAGCACTGCCTGCACAGTGACCCTTAAAATAGAGTACAAAATAAATAGAATAGAACAGAATACAAGATAGATAGGATTCAAGACCCATCAATGAGCCGTGGTGGAGATCATCCTCAAATTGAGGGATTGCTGCCAACAAGATTAAACATTAATTTACATTGAGACATTTACCTTGTCCCTTTCATAGATTTCATAGATTGTCATAGATTTCATAGACATCAGGGCTGGAAGGGACCTCGGAAGATCATCGAGTCCAGCCCCCCGCCCAAAGGGCAGGAAGTCAGCTGGGGTCATAGGATCCCAGCAAGATAAGCATCCAGTTTCATCTTGAAAGTGGATTCACCCTTTTATCTATACAGATCCTAAAGCATTTAACAAATGTTATAAATAGGGAACTTTTCAGCCACAGCCAATGTGAAGCCATATAAAAGCTTAAGGCAATTAAGCCATAAGCAAACCCAGTTTTGCAAATACAAGCCTGACTAAGTTCCATTTGTAAATCCCCTATGAGATATTGACTGCTGGCATGGATCACTGTACAAGGATCCACAGGATGCAAGCCTAACCTACACTTCAGAATTGGCTGTGGAAAAAAGAATGTTTTGCACTGAATTAAATGATGGATAGCGTATTTTTATTTTACTTGCATGAACAGAAAAGCCCAGGCGTGTGGCACAGTGCTGCAAGGTGTTTGGGAGTGAAACAGTGACCAGCTGTGAATGCTTCAGACTGCAATTCAATATGATCTTTCACATCTTTTTTTACTGTTAGGCTAAACGGCAGGTTGTAGTTACCAGGGGACTCTCAGGATACAAAGGGTGTTAATCCTGATTCTGCAGCAGACAAAGCAGATAATGCAGGGAAATCAATAGAACGTAAGTGGTAGCTACAACTCTGGGCCTTAAAGCAACAGTGCTTTGAAAGGCAGTAAAAGCCACTGGACAAGTACTAGACAGGGACTCAGGTGACTTGCTCCTGAGTATGCCACTGACCTGCTGACTGACCCTGGGCAAATTACTTCACCTTTCATGCTTCCCCTTCTCCAGCTAAAAATTGTGGCTAATTATGCTTAGTAAAAGACTTTGAGATCCTGGAATGAAAAGTACAGTTGGCAACTGGGTATCAGCCTGATTCGTTAAGTGGGTGTGCGGCTGGGAGAGATGTCAGTATGGAATGGGAAGTGTTTTGCTCTTGAATTCTAGTTTAAAAGGGATAACACGGCATGCAGCAGGCCCTGGAGTCTTGGGTCTCTCTAGCAATGATAAGTACCCATTTGATCATAAAAGATAGGCCATGGCTTCCCATTGCAGGCAGGGGCTCAACTTATGATGATGTGAATGATGGCACCAGCACCTCTTGCAGCATACTTGTTGCTTTCTGCAAACAGCAGGATGAGGGCAGTGAGACTTGCTTTATTTTACAAGGCATGCACAGGGCTGCTTTGCTGGCAAGAGACCATGTCAGGGATTTTTTGGCTGGCATTAACAGGCAGGAGCTATATCAACTGGCCAAGGACTCTGCTGTAGCCACCATTCCCAGCTCTGCTTCAAGCTGAACACAATCAAGCCAGACTGGCCTGGCCCCTGGGGCCAGCGAGTAGCTGGAGGAGGTGGTACTGGCAGCTTAGTGCCAAGAGCCATCCCAGTGCTATCCCCACCGCCCATTTCAGCTGCTCCTACGCCCCAAGCAGGCAGCATGATTGGGGAGAGAGGCGGGAGCAGTGTGCAGGGAGCCCTACCTGATTTCCCTGGAGCCCGGCCAGGCTCAGCAGCGCTTGCTCCGGGGTGCAGGGTGCTGGAGCAGGGAGAGGGACCTTTCCGGGCTTCCTCCCCTTTGCTCTGCAGCTGGTGCACAGGGAAGTGTTGCAGTTCAGAGACCATGGCAACAGCCTCACGCCTGATTGGCTGAGGGGTGGTCATCAGAATGTTGTGGGGCAACAAGTCACAAAGCAGCTGTGTCCATCACGCCTGGCCCCTCAGCTGGCCAGTAGCAGCCGTTGCCCAGGGAATGGTGCGCAACCCCTCCTGGCCTGGCACCCTTAGCGCTGTCCCTCTGAGGAGCCCTCAGATGCCCATCCTAGGCTGCGACTGTATTAGCACCCTGCTAATACATCTTAATTGATGTATTTTATAACTTCACCAATCAGCAGTGGTGGCAAGGAGGAAGCAGAACGGACCTGCATTTAGATACCAGCTCTTTTCCTTTGGAACAATTTTGGTGAAGGAAAAGAAAAAGCGGCTTCCAATCCTGTGTATTAACTTCCTATCTCTGATATGTAGTGAGCTGCCTGATTATTCGCTATACTGTACCTGTCTCCCCGTGCTCAGAGACCTAAGGAAGATGTCCTGCATTTGAACACTTGTCCAACATTATCTCAACCTTGTAGCTGGTTTAATAAAAGATACCACTCCAAGAAGTTGTTGCCTCTCACATATTAACTATCTGCTAATGCTTAATCTGGCAACTGATTCCTTCCACGTCTTTCTTATCTTTTATTCAGGTTGTCGTAGCTCTTATTTCTAAGGCACCATCTCTGAGCATTTGGGGCCTCATATTTCATTGAATCCAGAAGGAAATTTCATTGCAAGTGTTTAGGTATTTAGTGCTTAAAAATATGTTTCCCAAATTTTTAATTTTGAAGTGCTCCCCATTTTATTTGCCGCCCTGATGTTCTTGAGGCATCACTTTATGTTATAATTGCTCCTGTAGATAAGGGTAGCCACTTGAATGTTGCAAAGGCCAACTAAAACAAATAGCTTGGCACACAACAGATGTGTAGGTCTAAAGTGGAGACGGGAGTTAAGGAGATGTGCCATGTTCTGTAAAGGAACTGTTGTGTGAGTTGGGGGAAATCAATAAAGGCTTGATTTTCAGTGATTCTGACACCTCTGCTAAAGCCCTTGGGGGCTGTGCATACTCAGCATATTTGAAGAATCAGAATACTGATTTTTCTATGCATCATTGTCTCCATCTGTAAAATGGGTCAAGTAACCACGCACTTTGAAATTATTAGATACTTCAGAGGATGACAGCATTGTAGATTAGGCAAACATGCATAGCTTCAATCTGGCCTTTGACCCAACATATACATGTCTTCCATGTGTTTTTATTATTCTGGGGGCATCTTTAAAACTTGGCAGACCTCTTAACTGTGGCAAATATAAATTCAGGAAATAAATGCAAATCAGAAAAGACAGTAGGTCCCTGATGACATTAAGAAAGGATATCTAGACCTTTGGCACAAAAGTGGGGATACAAGAAATGTAAAAGGAAAGCAGAGAAAGTCGTACCACCACAAGTTTAAGATAAGAGCAGGGACTTCCAGGTTCAGGGCCCTAAATGTATTCTGCAAGCACTTTCAAGTAGATGATTGACATCAGTGGATTTTGGCTTGGTTCAACATAACCAGGGGGATTAAAAATAAAAGCATAGAGTAAAATCAAAGGCAAAACACTTATTGCTTTTGACAAAATGATCTTTTCTTAACTCAAGCTGCCTACTAAATTGCTTTAAATATATATTTCTAAACTCATATACTCCTGATGTGCAAGGATTTATGGAGCGTACTCAATATTTGAATCCCAAGTATTCCAACTGTAAAATCCAGAAGTCATTGTTACAAATCTTCCACAGTTTAGGATCCTGCCAGTGCCACAGGTGTATTGTTATCATAAATTATAACCCTGACCTGGGCCTGATGGATGTGTGCGTAAGAGTATTCAAGGCAAAATGAGGGTGTTAGATAAATTCATCTGAAGATAAAGGGCAGGTATTGCACAGCTGTGTAAATACAAGAGACTTTCTTGGAAAATTACCATTTATACTGTGCTACTATGTAGACTTAAGAGGAAAACTAACACTTTTTTATTACAAAAAGGAATACACAAACATTGACTTCACTGCATTTGGCTTTCACTATAAATTTGTTTCAGGAAATAAACACAGTATTTCTAATCTCTTAAAATGCCAGCAGCCTGCAAACTGTGATTCGTATAATAGATTACATAATTTCTTATTAGTCTTTAAGTATTTTTAACATCTCCAAAACCATATTTTCTATCATCATAATCAGGGTTGCAACTCAAGAATTTTTTTACTGATAATCTGCAAACTTCTTACTGACTGTCATGACCCAAAAGGCATGATTGTGTGTGTGCTTCGGCACCAGAATTATCCCCGCCAAGTTGCAGAGCATTGCACAGGAGAGTTTCCTGTAGCAAGAGGAAACCCCGGTGCAGGGACAAGTTTCCCGCCTTTTCTGCAGCTTCTTTTGCAGGGTGCATTGCTTGAGTTGCTCACTACCATGACCCATAAAGAAACTAAACAACCTGCAGCATCAACCAGCCAAGTCATCAAGCCACAGAATACAGCTCATACTACTGCTTATCATGCTCGATCCAGAACTGAACTACAGGATTTATACAGGGAGTCCAAGATTCAACCTGAGGAAACCCTGGCTGTGTGGTTGGGACGTCTGGTCGTGGAGCTTGGATCCAACCTGCTGAATCAAGAGGAAGCAAGTTTCCTGGTGAGACAAGCTTCATGGAGTAGAGGACATGTCACTGATATCGACATGGTGACGATGAACGTCCACTGGCCTATTCCTATTCCAGCGCTTGTAGCAGGA
>NW_005842133.1:1740076-1740434 GCF_000455745.1 Alligator sinensis | reverse complement strand
GATTAGCACCGATCCAGCGGATGCGACCGTGGCCTCACCGTCATCTGAGAGACCCCGGAACTGTTCCAGTGACTATCCATAGCTTAGACAGCTGCATTGAAATCTATGGGCTAAAGAATATCGTCGTTTTGCAGATTCGGCTTAGTCCAATGGTTGATCACCCTGTGAGCAGTCTTCTTCGACAGTTGCTGAGATTGCGTGTCCTCCTGGAGCCAAGATTGTCCAGTGATTGGGAGTATCAACGACCAACTGAGGCTCCAAATACGAGACACCGTGAATCCGAGCGTCCAGCGTTGCATCAGAGAACACAAGAGGAGCGATATATGTTCGGATTCCTCCTGCAGCGTTCTGGACTGAA
>NW_005842133.1:1723005-1739678 GCF_000455745.1 Alligator sinensis | reverse complement strand
TGTGTGTGCTTCGGCACCAGAATTATCCCCGCCAAGTTGCAGAGCATTGCACGGGAGAGTTTCCTGTAGCAAGAGGAAACCCCGGTGCAGGGACGAGTTTCCCGCCTTTTCTGCAGCTTCTTTTGCAGGGTGCATTGCTCGAGTTGCGAGAGGTACGCACGGTGCAAAAGAGTTCCCGCCACTGATATGCAAATTCGTTCCCCGTGATTGGCTAGTGTTATTCACACGTGGCGGCTAATGATTGGCCTGTTAGCCGTATAAGAGGCTTGAGCGGTTTCCGCCCCAGCCAAAGAGGACTCCACATCCATCTCATGGGGACTCTGGGTACACGGCAGGGTAATAGAAACCCTGTGTGAGATCCAGAGGAGTTTGGCGGCCTGATCCATCGCCCACCTCTTCCCGTCTTCGAGCGTGACTTTTATAAGATGTATCTACGATTTCTATTTTGGTGGCTCGTTCACCCAGAGCATCCGGAGCTCTGCACCGTGGAGCCTAGCAACCTCCACGAGACCGTCTGTGTTGTCTGTCTGTAACTGCAACTCAATCAAGTTTTCCAGCCTGCACCACTGCCATCTCGGTGTAAGTAAACAATCTTTAAAACTACCACTATGCGTTTGTGCCTAATTCCAGCTCGACGGCCTTCCCTCTCCAACCCGGTGTGCCCGGGCTGCTGGCCACAGCCTGCGTGCAGCACGGAAAAGGGCTCGGGTCGCTCCCGACCCGTGCACTGACAAGCAAAAATTTTTACTGCAATAAAACCTTACTAACAACCAAACTTTTTTACTCACGTGTTACATAATGTAATACAGGTAGTAAATTTACTACACAGTAGCTACTGTGTACTAGCGTGTGGGTAGACCGCTGACCAGGAGCAAATTGCAGGCAGCAGGGGACAGGAGAACTGTCCCCTCATCTGGGCAGCTGATCAGAGCTGGGGCTAGGACATCACCCCCTTCCCCAGCAGCAGGCAGCTGCTAGACCCCAACTCTGAGACTGAAGCAGGGCCTAGGACATGAACGATGCATGTACCCAGAGGCTGGGGGGGCATAGGCGGTGGCAGCGGTAGTGTTTTTTGCTCCCGGGTTTTTTGTTATTTTTTTGGTGTTATTTTTTTTTGGTTTTTTTGTTTTGTTTGTTTTTTTGTTTTGTTTTTTGTTATTTTTTGGTGTTATTTGCTCCCGGGTGTACATTCAAATGATACACCCAGGAGCAAAAACTCTGGAGTAACAAGCACCAGAGTTTATTCATGTGCACTAATTGCACGTGTAAAGGCACCCATAAGGGCCTCTACTTTGTTCTTTGAATATAGGAAGCTAGAGACAATTTCTGGATAAAATCACTTTATTGCATCACACACTATTGCACATCAACATACTACTTTTTAGGCAAGATCATAATAGGTAAAAGTTTAGATTTAAGTCAATACAGTTTTCCTTCAATTAGTTTATAAGACACTGATTCTCAAACAGAGAGACTTGAGACTCTTTTAAGGGTGCTGCAGGGTGCCACGCCATGTTAGTGCTGTTAGCTGTGCAAACCTCTCGCTCGGGGGCGCATCCAGATGAGCGTGGACCTGTGGTATGTGGCACTGCAGACCCTCTGCGGTGCCACACACCCCGCACACTGCAAGTACACGCATGCCATGTGTTGCTGATTTGCAGTGCATGGGTGTTTTTTGACTGTGGAACCAGCTCAGTTGCTGGCTCCAGCTTCACCTACCCCACCCAGGGTAATGTACCGCATGCAAGAGCATGCATGACACCAGTGTTCAGCCCTTGGGTGCATGTTTCCCATGGGACAAATAGCAGTAGCACATATTTGTGCCCTTGTTTTTTTTTCCCAGGGTTACACCCAGGCACATTCACTCTAGCGTGAGGCAAATTGCCTCTGGTGCGGTAGGAGAGGCTGGGTCCAGAACCTGTGCTTTTTTTAGCAGCATTTTTTTCTTTTTACACCAGGGTCTCCCAGTGTCAAATATTGGCACTGTGCCACAAATTAGCAGGGCTGTGAATGGGTGCACGTGAGCTGCATGTGGTATGCGATGCCTCAAACAGCTTTGAGGCATCACAAAACACACATGCGCACTCGTCTGGACGTGCCCAGAGATTTCAAACAGGAATCCATGTTGTTAATAGCATTTTGACTTGTTGTGGTCTTTTTGAGCATTTCGCAACAGAAAAATTGCTCTATTATTTTTCCATAGTCAAAAATTAAATGAAAGGTAGGATCTGGCATTTTCCAAGGGATGACTTGAGTTGAGTCCAACAAGGTTGAAATCACAGTTGTAGAAAATATCAAGTAGCTTTCTGACTGAGTAGCATACACCTACTAGATGAAAACAGAAACATGACCTTGAAAATAGATGCTGGTCATTCTTTATTTGTTGAGCCCATTGTATTTTAACCAGTCTTCCTCCCTGATATGACCATTGGGCTATTTTGCAGTTTGGTAATTCCCTACTGAAATTTAAACAAAATTTAACAAAATTTAAACAAAATCTTTCTGCATTATAATCAGGCTTTTCCTGTTTCATTCACTAAGACATTCCAGGGCAATCCAATATACACAACTTTGTAGTCATATTCATGGCACTGAATACAGATATTATTCACATTAAACTCTAACAACATGGAAGGACAAGGGCTGAAAGAGGGAAAAGCAACTAGCTATATTTGCAAGCATTTATACCTACAAATAGCTAACTTTCTAATCAGCAATGGTGTTAACTCTCATGAAGGAAAAAAATGTAACATTTTGTTAGCGCTGCAAATCATATTAGTGTTTTTCCTCTCAATAATGTTCAAGTTTCTGTTTAAAATGTTTGCTCATATTTAACATTAAACTTCACTGCTTGATATGGATGCCTTTTGTTCTTCTGGTCTGATATCTTTTAGTACATATCTTTACTTTCTGTGCTTATCAAAAGAAGCCTAAAATGACTACTATTAACAGCAAAGTGATTACCAACTTCGTTGATTTATCTTACTTCTCAAAATTAATCATGAAGATAAATATATTGTACATTTTTTTATGTTACTTTAATATACTTGAATTGTTTTTACAGTGCTCAACCTATTTGATGACAGTATTGTGTAAAAAAAAAAAGGAAGAGAAGTTGAATATGCACAAGAATGTGACAAAATATGGATCAGAAAAATCAAATCAGCCAGTCTAATTATACTTTTATAACCAAGATGATTATGTTATAGCCAGATTTGGAATTCTAGACAGGTTTAAAATTAGAGAACAGCAATGACAGTTAGGAAAATATTTAGATGTAAACAATCGCATAGCAAATATTCTAATATTTATTAAAAATGTAGTTTTAGGGCTCATTAGTTGGCAGATACACAATGAACTGATCTTTCTAATAACAAAAGCCATTTATGCAACATATTAATTAATGGAAGGGATTCCTTCTGAGGAGCTTAATTGGTCCAGAAACTATCACTTTCTCCACTCCATAACCCTTATTTCTGTTGCTTTTAGGAAGACAGCCCTGGTAGCATCGAGAAGAATAATCATATTTCTTGCACACCACCATTTTGCAACGCAGGTAAAGTGTAGAATATCTGTTTGGCATCCTGAAAGGTTTAAATTTGAACCGCATTCTCCTTCTGTCTGATGAGTAGGAATTAGAGTAGGTGGAGTCTCTTGTACACCTAAGAAAAGAAATAGAAAACATATATTAAATTCATGTTAACACACAAATTAGGTTTATGAAAATACATGTTTTTGTAGCATCATCAATTGATAGAAATTTTCCTTCATATATTTTGGATGATAAAGCTCAAAGTTCATATTTTAAAGCTCCTTAATATATGAAGTTGTACTGTAATAATGAAAGCATGACGAGTTTTAAAACATTTAACAGAATTTGAAGAGAATACATTTGAAAAGAATTATTGAAAAATATGTAAAGAGCTAGCGTGCTATTTTGTTATCTAATGTTATCTTCCCATTTTGAGTTTAGATTTTTTTAAAATAAGACCGCCCCCCCCCCCACACACCTTTTTTTCACTGTTCCCTCAATTTACTTATGTTAGGGAGATGTAAAATTCCTGCAGAGATTTTAGAGTGGTTTCTCTTTCCTACTCCTTCCATAAACAGAATATAGAGATGAAAGCATATATAAAACCAGGGATGGCACCAGTGGAGGGGCTTGGGGGGGCTATAGCCCCCCAAAATTCGCTTTAGACTCTCTGTAGCCACTCATCCCAGCATTGCCCTGGGGCCACCACCGCCTGCCTCACGCAGCTGAGCCTGCCCTGTTGCTGCCCACAGCCTGCAGAGGCGTAGTGTTCCCAGCCCAGCCTAAGAAGTTTGTTTGGCCAGGAGATGTATAGTGCGGCCCCCCCACTCCAAAGTTTCTGTGTAGCCCACCTCAGCCCCCATACCGGGAAGAGGCTGGCGCTGCCTCTGCATAAACCATAGTAATGGGAATGTGAGTCTTTATTACCCTCTTGTGGCTGATGCTAATGGCCATGACCCTTTATCTCAAAGTGGTAGAACCAACTAAGGCTTGGAGGTCTGTGGCTTATGGGTTCAAGCATGTGCCATTTTTTCAGATGAGGTCAGCTAAATGTAAAGTATTGATTTTAAAATTGAGTTGGATATTTCCTTACCCTCTACTGATTAAATCATATTCCACTGTTGAAAAGTCACGGAGATTAGGATATACCACACAAGTGTCAGCAAATAATATCAGGTTTGGATCAGAGCTGTAGATAGTGGCTTGAACTAATAAATCCTGATTTGGTTTGACGTAGAAGGGCGGAGAATTCATTGGGTGTAACAAAGATGATGAGGCATAAAAAGAAAACTTTACAATGAACTGTTCGTGCTGAGCTATTTCAGGTGCAGGCTGTGTAATAGGGACATTTGTTCTCTGGTCCACTTTGCAGGTGAGTTGCAGCAGGTTATTCTTTTTCTTGGTGAAATCACTTCCAAAAGTGGATGCTGTGACTGTGTTGGAATACCTGCTAATTCCATTATGTAGCTGAAAAAAATAGAAAAAAATATGTTTCATATGTCTCGCTGAAATATGACAACTTAAAGAATTGAAACATATTACAAATCAGTAGAAAGTTAGATGAGGCAATGGTGAATTTTCTGAATGCCAGTAAAAATGGTTTTAGACAAAACATTTCATATCAATGTTAGACTTTTTATGCTTGATCATTGACCTTGTATGAAAGTAATGAAGGAAAATATCTGGTATGTATCAAGAAAAAAACCCCCTTGATGATAAGATTAACTTACCCGCTTGAGGGTTGGGGTGGAAGACACATTGGTAGGAACATTTTAAATAAATTGGGCAAAACACTGGAAAAATACTCAAGGGAACAACTCTATACTGGCAAGAAATGAGTTAAATGATCTCTTTCAACCTATAACATTTCATCTTTCTCATTTACTTTAAGTGGAGTGAAAGTAGTTCCAATTAATTCCAATTAATTTCTGAATTTTGACTATAAAGTAGTTTTCATTTTCTTCACTATCAGGTAAAGACACTATTGTGTTTAATGAAAACAGAGATGGAAGCAGGACTCCTGGTTCTAAAGACCTTACATATGTAAGACTTCTATTAAGCTCAAGAGGTATTTTGAGTGAATAAGTTCTACAGGCTTGGATGTAGTATTAGTATGTGGGGGTGGGAGAGGAAGCAACTAGTGTTGTTAAGTAACCTCTTAAACAAAGTAAGGCATCTACACAGAATCTACATATATGTTTCAGTATGATCACAATTTTCTTCCTGAGCTGCTGTGGCCGTTGTCTCTACAATTCTGATTTGTTTTCTTGCTCTCTTCCAGCATCTGTGTGGTACTGCGTATGTACGAAGACGCTTTGTGTATTGCTTTGTATTAGGTATAAAGGATGACATTCACCTACGTACAGAAAACCACTCAAGTCACTCTCAATTCTTGAATAGAAAATTTCCAAAATGGGCCTAATTACTCAAGGCACCACTAAAAAAACCCCATACTGTTTCCTTAGTATAAAGCAATATATGCTCTCCAAAATAAGCAGACAAGACCCTATCTAAATGCTGAAACCACTCACAGTCCATCATCTAAAGCAAAAGACTTAAGTGAAGAAAGCTGGAGCTTACTCTTTTTGAAGTCCATACTTCAATCACTAATTTCAGCTGGAATGGCACTGGACCTTTGAGTTTTTCCTTTGTGTTGTTACTACTCATACATTTATTTCTAGACTGTTATTACTCATACAGTTATTTCCAGACACAACTGTGCCCACTACTTAGTACTTAGTATACCTTAAAAGTTCTTGTTTGAGCCCAAAACAGAGAGATTATAAATTTATTACAACGGTTAAGAAGACTTTGGTAATTAGTTCAAATTGTAGCTACCCAAATACTCAAGTAATTAGTTCACGTTGTAGTTACAGTTCTGGCAGCCCCAGAAAGCTGGCTGTCATGAAACAAGGTAGCTACATTTTAAGTTCCTCGTTGGAAATATTTTAAAGAACATAAAGATACTCTGAAAGATGTTCATCCTTAAGTAATGTTAGCAGACCATTTTGATATATAACATTTTCAAATGCAAATGCTCTTACCTCTTTTCTTGTCCCACAGGTACCATATCGTATGTTGAATACTGCAGTGTAAGCTGTCAAGATTGGTTTACAATTTTGGTCATTCAAGTGAAGCGACAATGCAGAGTAGCCTTTGGACCTGATATAAGCTTCTTGAATGACTGCACGCATGTAGGTTGGCTGGCATAAAAGTGTAACTGCAGAGGGGGGGAATTTAAATATCAGTAAACATTATTTCAGCATAAATATGGTAGGTATGCTGTTGATTATTCTATGCACATCACTAGGAAGGAAGCAAAACATTCACTATCCTGGGAATAAAAGCTGGATAGAGAGAAAACAGATTCATGCCTGTTCTTAGTAGTAGATTAACACCACTGAAAATTCTTACTTCTTCCTCTCTTCCTTCATTGGACTGAGTGATAACAGGCTACACAAATCAGCTCCACTCTACAACTCTTGTGCTAATAGGTTAAACTGAGAGTTAAGCCATAGCAGTAATCCACTGATTTGCTTGTTTGACCTTGACCTTCCTGCATGCTCTGAAGAAGCACATAAAAACAGGGATCTTATTAAGCAGTTTTCCAAGTCAAGGGACGCCCACTTTAAAATTGCAGACTCAGCTTTGTGATAAGCTGCATGAGGGCAGATTGGCTCATCCTCTCTCCACACGGTGACAATGACAGCTCCTTCTACCAGAACTGCTTCAATGATGAAGTCTTCAAAAGCTGTATCATTTCTGCATCGTCTGAGCCATGGCTTAAGACATAAACGAATCAGTTTAACTGGCAAACTGCATCCTTCTCTGCCTTCCCCATGGTCTTCAGATGCTCTCCACAGCTGCTTCTGTGATAGCTTTCAATTAACTTTCCTTTCTCTATGGCCTTCCTCCCTTGTTCAAGTGGTTCACAAATGGTCTGTTACTTTCTTCCCACTCCAGGACTATCCATGCATGGACAGTCTTCTCTGAAGTGTCCCTACAGTAAAGAGTCTTTTCTGATGGAACTTCCTAGCTTTGATTTCTGATACTTGGTCCACCTTCAAGCCTTCATGCTCTGAGTATAAGGACCCTAGGATGTGTGAGACTTCAAAACTGAATTGTAGCTCCTGGGTTCCAACAACCTGCTAGGTGTTATGCTTGAAGTGATTAGTATTGTAGCACTAAGGGAAAGCTGTGAGGGGTAAATATTACTTTTAGGTGAAGAGACATCAATTCACACTACATTAGAAAATGGAGAATGAGAAAATATTACCAGATGCATTGGATGCTGCTGTGGTTTCTGGGGGCTCTCCTAATGCAAAAGGAAAAAAATAAGGATAATTCATGAGACAAAATGTAATCAGTTATCATACAGTATAAGCAACTGAATTAGGATTTTGAAAATAGTAATAGTGAATGTTTGAATGAACTGAGCTGTCATTTATGATCATTTTCCAAAGAGTTATATAAGAAAAAATAATGTACTGAAAATTGAAAGGGGCAAGAATTGGCTTCAGTGGGAGATGGACCGAACTCCACAGGTATTCCTGTATGGACAAGTAATGTCATGCTCTAATATCTGTTGTGAATCCTGAAATATGTGTCTGTGTTGAATTAGTTGTTTGCACATAAGTGCGCATAATTCATAGGCACAATCTAGATGTCTTTTTAAAAGAATGTAGTACATCAAGCCAGATTTTCAAAGATGACCCCAGCCTATTTTTAAGCACCTAATGAAACATATTATGTTAATTTATAAGAAAACTTGGAATTACATATCAGTTTGAAAATGACTATCCTGGTAGTGGTACATTTTACAGAAAACTTAACAAAAGGTTTAAGCCAAAGCCCACAAAAGTCAATGGTAGGGTTCGTATTGATTTTAACAGGCTTAGACTTGCACTATAAGAAGACATGACTTACAGTATGATACCCTTAATGTGATTTATTATAAAGGGCCCATATAGACCAGCTAGATTTACAGTAAACTCTTTAGGGCAGGAACTATGGTTTGTTCAGTATTTAGACAGCGCTTAGCTCAATGGAGCTTGGCAAGGGTTCATGACCAGGATTCAAAGGTGTTACTATAATACAAGTTTGAAAAACATCAACATCACTAGCACAAGCACTAGCTCTGTATGAGGCAGAAGAGCTGTTAATATAAAAATAAAGCAATAGGCTAGAGTTAAGGACCATTCTCACAACAATTGTTTTTTATTAAGCTTTATTAACCACTTGCCTCAAAATGTATTTAAAAGACAAGAAAATTAGAAACTGTAGTTCAACAACCAAAGTTAGCAGAGACGATAGAAGGTGAGGAACAGAGATGCATCTCTCCAAAGTGCCTTAAAACATTCTCCAACAGATATCCAACCCCTCCAGCACAATAATTCTTAGCCATGAGTGGCTGTGATGACAGCCCTTAAAATAAAGGGTCAAATCTTGACTCACTACTAAGGATAATGGAGCTTTGTCATTGATTTAAGTAGAACCAGGACTGCACCCAGTAATATATTTTGAAACTATGGAGGTGTGGGTATTTTCTAACTGAAACACAGAAGTTATCCCATGGAGAAAAAATATAATTAAACATGTTAGAATAAGACCACAGAGGGTTTAGACATAAATCTTGTTATTTAAAAGAATATATATATGTTCAAAACTCGTAGCCTACTTGCAAAATATCAGTCTGTCTTAAGATCTGACCATTGGGGGCCATTAATAAATAAAAAAGAAAGGTCCAGCAATCCAGCCTCAGACCTTGTGGGAAAGATGCTGTGGATTTTCAATATAGTGATTTATACCTTTTTCCTGAGATGAGGCAGTAGAAAGCAAGGTAAAAGTGATTTACTTCTACAGGTAACTGCTATTTCCATGTGAATATAGATGTTCATGCATAACTGCAGATAGCAAGTCAGAAAATCCACTGTAAGCCCTTCAAATAGGTTACCTTCCACATAGGTATGTAAATAGGTTTCAAATATTAAAAGCAGATTTTTTAAAGCAAGACTAAGAAAAGACTTACCAGTTGTAATGAGCTCTTGGGTGGTGGATGGAAAAGCTGGTAATGCAAAAAGATAATGAAAGATAGAAGTAAAACACTATTTTTTATTAAATATATGAGTCCCTGGAAAAGCAACATTTTCTATAACATTGTGGCTAAGATGGAATATATCAAACTACAAATTTAACAAGAAACTTAGTGCAAACATGAAGACTGTACAAAGCTTGGAAAGCGATGGAGGTATCAGAGTAGGTATCTTCAGGTAGTTGTGCAATAATGCATCACATCTAAAATTGGACTTCAACAACTGGATCCACATAAGCAGCTATTCAAATTATCTGTATTGTAGATGAGACCAGCCTGAGTAGAGGAGTATGGATTTACTTCTGAAGATATTGCCATATCCTTGGGATTTGGGACATGGAAAGCACTGGAAACAGGAAGCCAATCAGTGCACTGTAAGATTATAGGCTTCTCTTTAACTAGTCACGTAACCAGGCTAATGCTGTACTACTTACATATAGTAATGGACTCCTGCATGGTGATAGGAGGAGCTGGGGAATAGAGAAGAAAAAAGACAAACTTAAATACTTTATGAAACAAACACTTAAATAAACATCATGACTTACTTAAGAATATTAAAATAATACTATGGATTTGCTTTTACAATGAATAAGTCATTGTGGAAAAGGAAAGCTTGGTGGCCTGGAAGACAAAGCCCCTAGAGGTTTCCCCTTCCTCTCTTGAATCTTAATTCACAATCCCCATTACTGCCTGGATTTCCCCATCCCAGTGACACCAAGTTAATTGCCAAATCCTGTATTTCAAATGGGATTTTATGGAAACACAGCTTATTGGTTAATAGGGATAAATATAAATGGCAAAGCTCATTTATTTTTTATTTAGATCAGAATGGATTTTCTAAGAAAATGTAAAAATAATATTGTATCTATTTAAATAAAAATCAAAACACATTTACAAGAAGTGATGAGTTTATCTCACTGATCTAATAATCAGAAGCAATATGCTATTGATTCATCAGTCACCTGTCTTTGATCATAGTTACTCAGAGCCTGGTTCTCATGACCCTCATGATGCTAAGTAGCCCTTACTCATGACAGTAGAGTTCAGTGGCAATATCTCAGCAAGGACTACTGGTGTGATCCCTTTGTCATTAGAGGGGCCACAAAAGAGACAGCTCTGTTTAGCCTGGTTAAGAATCAGCAGTTCATGTCCAAACATTAATTTACCAATTAAACATATGAATAATTATGGCAAAAATAAAATAACAAATACCTGCTTTTTCAGATGTAGCATACTCTCCAGGAACTTATCAAAGGCATAAAAGAAAAGTCCCAGTTTAGTAACTGTCACAATATGATGTAAACTGTTTAAAGGCTTTGTATCCAAAGCAAGGACACAAAGTCAATGCAAAGGCCGGTTTGTCCAAATTTTGGGTTTTCATTCAGATTGTGACTGGGATTTTCTAATTGTTAAGTAATTAAATCTCAACTGTTTGGAGAAGCCCATTACTTGACATTGGTACCGCATAATTGTGCCTTTCTCCCTCCATAGCTAGGGACATAAGTTACACAGAAACAGTTTAAGTGATCAGAAACTGGTTTAAACCTGTACCAGAACATAAGTTCAGTGCACATAAACCAGTTTCAAAATGTCCAAAACTGGTTTAAGACAAATCTGGTTGAATACAGTATCAGACTTAACTGATTTGGGTCAAACTAGTTTCTGGAACTTCTGTCCCAGACCCCTTCCTGGTTTAAGTTAAATGGGAGCCCCCAGCACGCTCTGCAGCCTGGGCTGTGTTCTCTGCTCCAACAAGGGACTTTTCTATCCCCAGCAGCCAGGAGTGGGGTGGATTTCCCCACCTCACCCCTTCCTCGGCCAGGGAATTGGCCCAGATCCAAGCTGGGGTGGGGGAGTAAAGCCCCTGATGCACTCCCTGCTGGACCGGCCACCCCCAGGACCTGCTGGGCTGCAGGTTGCATTCACAGGGGAGTCCCATGCTGCTGGACAGTCTGGGGAAGCGGAGGTGCAGCCTGTGATGCGAGCCCCCTCCTTCCTCCCATGTTAACGGCTCTGCTATTCTGCCTTGCAACCTGGTGGGTGGAGTAAGATGGGAGCTACAGAGGCTGAGTCTGGTAGGCCAGAGGGGCAGTGGGCGCTGGCTCCAGCCATGCAGGGCTTGCAGTGGGCAGGGCAAGCATAGAAGATGTGGGGAGGACTTGCGCGATGACTGCAGGGAGCTCAGGGCAGGGGCAGTGGGGCCCAGCTCCCAGATGGAGATGAGGTGCTGGAGGTGCCAGGCAGCCGTGATGCTCTGATCCCCTGGGCCAGCTTCAGAGAAGTGGTGGTGCCCAGAGCCACGCTCACTCTGCTGCTCCTGGGATGGCAGCAGGGGTCGGGAATGGGTGGGAGGGAAGAGGGAAGGGAAGGAGGTTTCCGTCTTTCCTTCCCTCTCCCTTTTCAGTCGGCTTGCCAGCCGGGGAGGAAATGTCACCGGGTGGTCGGCCCAGCTGCCAGCTGCAGGGAAGCCTGCAGTCCCCACCTGAGCCGGGAGCCAGGGCAATCACCTGGCCATGTCCCCTCCCCAGTCAGTGGGCCAGCCGAGATGGGGATGGGGGGGGAAAACTGTTCCCATTATGGGCTTCCCACCTCCCTGTGCCAGGCCCAGCCTGGCTGGGGACCCAAAGCTGGGCTGGGGCTGTTTTCCCCCCACTCTCTCTTCAGCTGGCTCGTGGCTGAGCAGGGGGCATGGCCAGGTGATCACCCAGGCTGGCTGAGCAGGGGGCACAGCCAGCTTGCCGGGCTGGCTCCCAGCTCAGGCAGGGGAGGAAAGCCTCCGCTGCGGGCTTCCCCACAGCCAGGAGCAGGGTGGATCACATGGCCATGCCCCCTGCTCAGTCAGCTGAGGAGGGAGTGGGGGCGGGGGGGTGGGGAAAACAGCCCAGCTCGGGGTCCAGAGCTGGGGGGGCATCCCCCTCACTTCCTCCTCAGCTGGCCTCTGGCCAAGGAGGGGGCATGGCTAGGTGATTGGCCCAGCTCCTGGCTCCAGGTGTCGGACAGTGGTGGTGGGGGGGAAGAAACACCCTGCTGGGGGCTCCCCTCTCCCCGCTTGCCCCACAGCAGAGAGACCCCAGCTGGAGATCCAGTGCCTGGCAGAGAGGAGGGTTTCCCTCCACACCAGCTAGACTGAGGAGAGGACGTGCCTAGGGAGACCGGCTCCAGGCATAGGGAGAGAGGGGAAGAGGCACCCCCCGGGGGCTTCTCCTTCTCCCCTTCTCCATTCCTCTGCATGGGGCAGATCCTGGCTGGGGGTCCAGTGCGGGGCGAAGGGGGCGGTTTCCCCCCAGGCTCACTCCTCACAAACACCTGCAAAGATTAAATTAATTCAGCCCCAGGCTTTTTGACTGTCTGTACTTAGCCCATGAGAGAAGTTAATCTGAAGACAGTATGAGCAAACTGATGCTGCGTTATGGAGGAAGTTATTCCTGTTTTCATTTGAAAAACAAAGCAAATCGCAGACTGCAATTATGTCGCTACAGCATAGCAGAACCTGGCAGGTGTGCTTAGAAGAATCTGAAGAATATTCATAACCAGAATTACTTTTAAAAAAGTGGTAAAGAAACTCACTGAGGAGAAGCTGGACTTCCTTCTACAGAAATCTGCTATTTGAGTGCGAATGCAGACTGGTTTATATAATGAACAGGATGCAGGAAACTAGTAACTGCTTTCTGTAAGAATTTTCTGCCCTGTAAATCGTTATGTAGAACTGGAGAATATTCATTAAAATTAGGCTGAAAAAGGCTTACCTCTTGTAGTATGTGTCTCTGGGGTTTGTTGAAGACCTAATAATAGAAAAGATAATGGAAAACTAAGTGAATGCTTAGTCTTTAGTAAAAATATGTTGAAATAAATGTCATCAGATATTGAGGAACAAGAAGTCAAATTAGGTGGAATTTCAATGCAGGAAAAAGAGTGAGAAGGAGAGAATATAAGGAAACTACAAATCGAAAAGAAGAATTGGTCAGTGCAGACAGGTGGGCTGGAAAAGGTAACTACAGTGACGCCAATGACCATGTGAAGCCCAGCAGATGGAGCCCTACGGCAAGGAAAGCTCCGCAGTGTAACACTGCCCCTGTCTGAATTTCTCCTAAATTCTCCAACGGGAAGGGAAATTTAACCTCCAACCTTTGCAGAAAGAATAGAGATTAACCCGGAAGGGTTCAAATTCATGGAATCATGTGGAAGAAGTGGCTGTGATCAAGTGATTAAAGAGCTGATGAGCTAATGGACCGTCCAGCTCTCCTTCAACCTGTTACCCTTGTAACATGCCTGCATTTCCAGGCCACTGAAACAGATTCCCTTGCTAACAGGTGCCCCTAGCATTCTCCTTCAAGCTGAGTTTTTCACTTAAAGGATTGTACGTTAGCCCTAACAAATACATTTGATATGAAATGGAACAGGAACTGAAAAGTACCTGAGCGGATGATACCAGCATCTTCATGGTGGACACAAGTTATGGGTGCCCCAACCTCTGTGAGAGCACTGCTTCAGAGAGGGTTCATTCCCTTTGCACCGCACATCATCTAGGAAAATACTTCAAAAGCCTTCACCAAAATAAGCACTGATCTGGACTGCAGTGGCCTTTCCACACCTAAGCTGTCTGCACACAACCACAGCATCTTTTGTCCCAGGCATCATCACAGATGGTTCTTCAGCTTTCCCTGTGGTAGACTTCAACATGATCTGAACACCTGTACTCTCAACTCGCTAGCCTCAGAGATGCATCTGAGAAGAGCACAGGATAGAGCATTTGTAATGTTAATGCATTCATTGTGTTTTCAATATCAAGAGATTTCCAGAACCTAGAAAGAGCCTGCACACTGCCTGGATAGAGCAGATTCTCCCCTGAATACCCAAGGTAACCCCAAATGCATAAGGATACAAAACTTACTCCAGGACACATCCTATGAGATGCAATGCAAACCCCACCAGTAGAAGAGTCTCAGAAATTGGCCCAGACAAGATGTGAGTAAAAGGGTAAAGTGTAAAAGGTAGCAAAAGGAATATTGTAAAGTATATGCCAAAGATAATTCAAAGCCTTGACTTACTTGCTGCTACAGGGGTTGTGCTTCCAGTATCTGTTAAAGTGGAAAAAACAGAAGCATCAATTCTCATCACAGTACATAGACACTAAAATGTGAGAACAACAAAAACAAATTGCATTAAGAAACAGCAAAAACATGATGCGGAAAATAATCCAGCTACCAAGGAAAGATATTCAGCATGCAGCAGGGATCATGTTATCACTAAACAGTTGT
This sequence comes from Alligator sinensis, assembly GCF_000455745.1. NCBI lineage: Eukaryota > Metazoa > Chordata > Crocodylia > Alligatoridae > Alligator > Alligator sinensis. Next base: position 1,724,797 of record NW_005842133.1, on the reverse strand, counting down.
GCCTTAATGTACTTATACCTTAAGGATAAACATGGTTTGAAGTACAAATAAGTATTCTGCCTAACTTCTATGCTGACTTGGTTCCAGAAAAAAATGTGACAACTGGATTTAGCCACCTCCAGTTAGACATCTGTTAGGCCAACAAGACATACAAACATGGAGTCATGGTAACTGCCCCTCGAGGTGCAGAGCCAAATCTACAATATTTCATAATGCACTGGCAGCCCTATGTTAGGAAAATGAAGATCGTATAGGCTCTTGGTTAAACAATTTATGTCTGAATGTATTGCATAGCCTGGATCGCAGACAAGTATTAATAGGCCACAAAGTAGGTCAGTTGCATTTCTCACACTGGGCAATAAAATAATGCATTTTTTCTTTATAAATACGTATTTAAAATTGTGCAGTTTTGCTACTGGTTTAAGTTAAGTATTGTGCCTGATAGAATGGTTTTTCTCTTTCATTTTTCTAGCAATTTCATTGAGTACATTCCCCTCAATGTTTTTTTCAGGTTAGATTTACACAGTGAGTGTCCCTTACCCTTATTAGCTGTCATCAGTGATTTTGCAGTAGTAAACATTTCATGTGGGGTTGAAGTGGACGCAAAGAAGATACTGGGTTCTGGTGTCGTGTCTTCTGCAAATGTGACCAGAAAATTGAGGGAATAACTTATTAGTGAGAACAAGAGAACAAACAATCAGTAAAAGAGGAAAAATCAAACAAAACAAAACACAAACAAAAAACCCGAGAAGACCCCCTCTTCTCTCTGAAAACTGAATTGTTAGTTAATAGGTTTACATTCCAGACTTTGTGGAAAAATGAGTTAAATATATATGTATTAGCCCTTGACATTTGGTTCTGGGCATCAGAATAGCATCCTCTAGCTAATAAGAATTACTATTATAATTATAAGTGAAGTTGGCAGATTTTTGCTGTTGACGTCATTGGTTTAGGAAAGTTGTAACTAACCAGATGGCATAAAAGTTGTGTTGTTGATATCAATTTTTGTGGAAAAAGAAAAACATCAGATCTTACTCCTGTACAAAAGGAAACTGATTTAAAGGAAAATATTAGATCAATGTGGAAAGGAAGGAGAATGATACACCCAGAGCTGATCCTAGGGGCGTATCAGCCTATGCAGGGTTGCGGGGGAAGGTGGTGGTGAGTGGCCAGAGCATGAAGCTGGCAGCATGCAGAGCCACGCAGAGTGGTGGCGCCATTGACACATGCCAATGGCGCTGTTTGCATGACCTGGACAACACTGTCCATGGGGGCCCCCAAAGCACGGGGCCTGAGGTGGTCACCCCGATTCACCCCTCCCAAGGAATGTCTCTGGATACACCTCCCAGCAGGGCATCCACCTACATATATAACATGCTCCAAAGAATCCATGTGATGTAGACTTAACCTTCATCATATACAAGCCACAAATATGGTTTATGTCCAAGTAAAATTCTAAGATAATTGGCCCAATTCAGTAATTCCCCTTAATAAATGCTGATTGCATTCATTCACATTATTGAGGGGGCATGTACCATACTGCTAACACAACAAGGACAAATGGTCTGGGAACTGGGAGTATGTACTACAGTGCCCATAACACAAGATAAAATCACACCAGCTAACAAGGCTCCAGAGCAAGGGGAGGTCCGAGTCCTAGTTTTGGGGGAACAGACAAAATTAGGAGAAGGCCCAAAAAGTCCAGATTACTACATGTGCATGTGATAAGCTACATGGACTATGACAACAACACAGAGAGACCAACCAGAGATAGCCATGGATCAAGAGTCAT
>NW_005842133.1:1687441-1722995 GCF_000455745.1 Alligator sinensis | reverse complement strand
AAAGAGAATACAAAAGCAGAGATTGAGAGTAGCAAAGGGTCCCTCTCTCTCTCCTTCATTGTCCTCCACCTGGGTCCCACCCTGTCCTTACCTTCTCCCTGTCCCAGTCCCCTGGCCAGAGCCCCTGAAGCCACCATGGACAGAGGGCACACTGCCAGCCTGTCTCATCCACCCCACTGGAGAGGAGGTGCAAGCCTCAGCATCCCACCTCCAGACTGCTGACATCTGACAACTAAGAGAGTGCCTCAGGGTGAAGCCTGCATCCTGACCAGATGTACTTTGACTCTGATGACAGCCCTAGGATTTGATAGATATATAGAATTGTTTGATTGCTTGTATTGCTTCTTTTCTGTTATCACTGTGTATCAATAAATTTGCCTATCATCAAATGGAGAGGTCATGGTCGGTCTGAGGGTCATGGATATGGCTGCTGGGTCCTAAATCTAGAGTCAACAATTGGTGCCCAATGTGGGGCTCGGGACTCTGATTTAGGAACTGAGTAATTCCCCTTAATAAATGCTGATCTCATTCATTCACATTATTTCCTGTTTTGGCCTATTAAACAGGCCATGCTCTAGATCTTTACATAGTACAACTAAAATAGGCTGGGATTAAGCATCCTCTTTGATGGTTGTATTCAAGAGCTGCAAATTTAACTATACCCTCCTAGAACATTTTTTTGCTTCTCTCTAGATGACCTCCTGATCCTCTTCAGTTCTATTACCCAAAACTTGGCTTTTTTTAGCATTCAGTATTACATGCTGAATGCATTATTTCCTGTATCCCAGTACTCTCCTAAATCTGTGACTGTTAAGGAGCATGCCCCATTGTATGTGAACTGACACCAAGAACAGACTGCAGTTATTCATGTCTTCATATCATTCAAAGATTTATTTTAGCTTCGTCTTCTGTTTCTATTCTAAAGGACTGAGGAAAAATCTGAATAGCATATGCACCTGACCAGTGCACTATCATGCGCACTGGATCAGTACACTTTCAATGCTCATTTAACACAGTCACATACCAGGAAAAATGAAACAGAAACATAGAAAGGATAGTTATAGGGGAATATCAGGATGCCTCCAGCTAGAATTCGGCTGTTCTGTGGAATGTGCAAATGTTACCATACGCAGTTTAAGTAATGGATTATATGCTCATGTGTCCATAAGACCCTAGAAGCCCTATATGAAAATGACTTAGGCTAGCAGTTTTCTTTTCCCACTGAAGTGATGGCAGAAGCTTGTCTATCTTAATAGATTTGAATACCAACTGATTCTGCCTGTTTCCTGGAAAATAATTTTTTATCTCTCAGCATCATAAGAAATGTTGGGGTTTTCTGGAGGAGTGATTATTTCTCTCTTTTCTGTGGTGGAGGTGAAAGTAAAGAAGGAATCTTTCTAATCTGAAGTATCTGTTAGAAGGTAAAGAAATAATTTATTAGAGAGCATTAGCACATCATAATAGAAACTAGAAGTGGGTGGTTGATGAAAAAGTTGGATTTCAGACACAATACCTTAGCCTTTCAATATTGGGGATGAGGGGCAGAATTCTGTATTCCACTGATATGTACTAATACAGTCATAAACAAAGCTGGGGGATTTGTGCCAGAATATGGAGATACACATCAGTTAGAGCTCTGTCCACATAACTGCACACGCAAGGATTCCAAAATGCAGATGTTGTTTCTGTAAGTCTCTGATTGTGCAGGGCACTGTTGGTGCCTGCCACTTTAAGGGCAGAGCCAAGCAGCCAGCAGGTGCTTAATTGCAGCCGCCGTTTTAGATCCCTGGCTGCCTATATAAACAGAGCGGTTTGCTACTGGAAGGCCAGGCAGTAACACTACCTGGCTGCTAGGCTGAATACAAAATCCTGGAGGTAAGGGTAGGAGCTTAAGGGGGTGGTTTGGAGGCTCCTGATCCTGGGCATGACCTAAAACTGCACCCTGCTGGGAGTGGGTGGCCTGGTGGGGCTCTCAGTGGCGCAGGAGTCCTCAGGAAATGCCAGGCCAGTTATCACCTTGGTGAAGGGTGAGAAGGGGTTCCTTAACCCCAGCCCTCACCTTCAGGTGGGCTATTCATACCATCAGAGCAGGGAAGGCCAGGTAAGCTTCAGGAAGCGCTTGAGCCTGCTGGGGGAGTGACCTTGCGGGGCCAGGCGTGCTTCAAGAAGCACCCGAGCCAGGAATGGGGCACCCCAATCCCTGAGTGCAGGCAGGAGGCATAGACCCAACTGAGGGACTTGACTGGCCAATGCTGGGGCCAGGACTGGAAGGGGCAAAAGGGCCAGGGGCCCACTGTGAGGGATGCCCATATGAAGCGAAGAAGCTCAGGGTCCCGACTAGCCTGAGATGGGGCCAGCACTTATACAGAAGCTGAAGGTCCCTTTGAAAGGGGCCACAGCTAATAGGAAAAGGGGACGGTTGAGTCAACTGCCTGAGATGCCATCTGCGAGGCTTGGGCTGCAGTGTAGGGGTGGAATGGAGCTGCAGATAGCCCCCCCTCCCCCCCAATATTGGGGTGTATAATGGCCAGCCTACCACCTAATTAACACTCAATTATATTCAATCAAGGCATGGCAGGAAAGACAGGTGGGTGGCATGCCCAGAGGTAGGTGGGGAAACTAGCCCTGTGGCTAGTCAGGGACCCTACTTTGCCACACTGATATTTAGAAAATGAAGATTATTTATGTTAGTGGCCCTTTCTTGCTAGACAGATTATCCACCGCCCCCCTCTCCCCCGCCCATTATGCATCCACCTTACAGTACTTTCATCTGGCCTGTATTTCTCTTTTATGACTAATGAATGAGAATGTCATGGGAGTGTCAGAAGCCTTGCTTAAATCACATCCTAGAAGTATACCTTGAGGTTAAAAATTAAGCACTAATTACAATTTAAATAACAAGTAAATTTGGGGGATTTCTGTCATTGACATCAATGTGATAGTACTGGTTGCTTCAGAAGCCTAAGTAGAAATACGTTCTGTTTTAGCTTCCTTGACAAAAAATCAAAAACACCAGAAGGTGTAATGGTTTATATTCTCAGCATAAGTGGGGTTACTGACTAAAATATGAAGGAGCATTTTGGTTCCATTAATAAGCCAATTGTTGGGTAAATACAGACAAACTTTCTGCATCACATATGATAAAGAAGTAGCAATCATTTGGAAGGAGACAGGGAAACCTCATTTGAAAGCTTGGGAAACTAGGCTGGACAGAAACACTAATTCTTTGACAATTCTGGGAGTTGCAAAACACATGGGCAAAATCATTAAATTCTTTACTTACCAAAGGGTATCAAAGTTGTGTATCCAGTACCTGTTACTGTGGAAAAACAAAAATATCAATTCCCATCTTTGTTCATATAATTTTATTATAAAAAGCAAAACAAACATTTAAAAATATTTGTTTACACTTTCAGTCCCTCACCATCAATAGCAGTTGTCAGTGATTCTGGAGTAGTGATTGCTTCATTGTCCTCTATGATGGTGGTGGGAGAAGAGAAGGAATCTGTGGACTCTGGAGTGCCTGTAAGAAGGTGGAGGACTTTGTTAGGGTGAACTGGCCCTTTAATTTTTTCTGATGTGGGTCAACAATATATACTATACTGATTTATTACTGCTACTGTACAATTTAGATATATTCAAAGTTGAGACACTGGTTGTTGTTCTCATCCTTGGGGCAAGATTAGTTATATCGCGAGTAGTTGGATAGTAAGTGGTCAGTCCTGACTCAGCCCCATATGGAGTGCAGCCAGGTCAGCCTCCGTCTGGGCCAGTTCCAATTAAGTGGTGGGTGCCTGCCTGCAGGATGAATCCAATCAGCTGGCGGGCTGGATCTGACCCTCCTAAATCTGGAAATTATCTGTCAATACCATGTTGCCCGACACTATAATATGCCTTACTGAGGACATTCACCTTGGGAGAGCTAGCGTTGTGTCCATCCCCAACATGAAGCCAATTTATTACACAGTTATGCATTGGGTAAACTGCTCCTTAGTAAGAGTTTTACCCGCTGTTTACTCACACACTGAATTGCATTCAATTTTCTCCTCAATGCAGGATTTTGAACTATCTGGTGACAGTACTTGTCTTTGTACCAGTATATCCATAGGATCTTAGTAGCCTGCTATGCTATAAATAAAGATGGCTTAGCTTAGTGGCTCTTTCTTCCTAGATAATTTAAGTCAAAACGTATCAAATTTGAGACATTTTATTGAAAATTCGGATCCCGCTGGCTTCCAGAAAAATAATTCCATGAGTATTTTTAGCATGTTGCTTGGATTGCAATTGCTGCAGTTTTTCCTTACCATCCGCTGCTGTACTCGAGGATTCTGCAGTGGTTTCTTCACTCTCCTCTCTGGTGGAGCTGGGAGCAGAGGAGGAATCTGTAGGATCTGTAAGAAGGTTGAAGAAATTAATTATTATACAGGACTCTAATAATTAATCACATACTGATAGAGATATAAGCAACTTTGGAGATTTGTTGTTTTCTTACTTGGAACAGAAGTGGGTGCATTAGGAGCTAGCTGGAAAGTGTGTGTGTATGTGTGTGTGTGTGGGGGGGGAGGTTAAATATTTAAGATCACAAAGCCCCACAAGGTGGCATATTTTTATTCTTAGCTCAAGAGAGTTGCAGATTAAATACTAAGAAGGGATTAGATCCATCTAAATGTGGCCTTGTCACTATGCATGGTTAACCATGCCCATCAGACACTGACCTTACTTTTGGTTGTGTCTTGCTGTGAAAGACCACATAGTCATTTGGGAAGGGGTGGAGAATGGATTTCCACATGAATTTTAGGAACTAGGTTGGGGAAGACACAAAGGCTGTGTGGAGATGAAGCAAGGGGCGTGTGTGCATGACACTTTAAAGCAGGTTAAATGCTTTTTCACTGCTTTAATGGTGTTGGTGTTTGCACACGTTGGCAGTGTATTGCTCAGTAATTCCAGCCACTGTAGCATATTTGGCAGCATAGTGGGCCTCAAATGACTTGAGGTGCAACAAATTAAAAGTCCTCTGAGGAGTTTTAGTTTGCTGCCCTACAGCCGTGGAGCGAAGCATCAGGATCCATTCAGCTCAGGGGCCCTAGAAGAAGCCCTGCAGGCAGCCTGGCAGCAGCCTGGGGAGGCAGGCTCTGCACAAGAAAAAAAAAGCAGTGAGTTTTTTGGGGGGTCCTCCGCCCCCTTCCCACCCCCCTGGAACTCGCCTGCCTGAGCTGTGCGGGGGCCCTGTGCTTCCCTAGATGGCTTAGGCAGTCCCAGGGGGCACCACAGCCAGGTGCCTGCAGGCAGGTGCTGCCTGAGTGGGGTGCTGCTACTGCAGAGGGAAGCACCAACCCTCACCCACCGCTGCAGCCCAGGGACCTCTCCGCCTGCCAACAGCTAGCCCTCCCTGCTACCGGAGAGGCAGGAGATGGGGGGTTAAAGGGCCCTAAATGGAAGCAGTGCTTTAAAAAACCCACCACTTCAATTTGGGGCCCCTGTTTCATCTACACACTCCATAACACTATGACAATTCTCAGTCTACAGCAGCACCCTCTATAATCTTTCAAGTCCCGACTCACCGGATGGTGCAGAAGTTGTGTATTCAATTTCTGTTACTGTGGAAAAAGAATAACATTAATTCTCATTCTTGTATATGGTCATTTTATTTGCAGAACAAAAATAACGCTATTAAGAAGAAGTGTAAGTGATTTAACTTGGAGACCTCCTGGCTTACTTAAAAGCATACCATATGCAATACTTTGATTTGATACACGGCTATACAAAATCCAGGTATGGTTTATGCTGCAGTTAACCACTGAGAGAAAGAGCAATCTTTTACCCAGCCCCAAGCCCCTTTTAAGAAGTGCAAATCATGAACATTCACAGTATTTTTTGGTCTAGCCTATTCAACAGACTAGTTGGTATTTTCCTCTTAAATCCTGGGTATACAACCTCCTGATAGCTTTTTTTCAGGTGATGCACATTTAACTTTAGATCTCTTTCCTCATTTTCTCCAAAGGACTCGTGGCATTTTAACTCATCATTTAGGTGCCAATATTACACTTTGCAATATGACCTGAAGAATACAGCCATATCCTGACATGCTCTTCCACTCTCGGGAGAAGAATAAGTCTCCCTAAAATATACCCACTTCAACATCTTGCCCTTTCTTCATGATCATTTCTATTCCTGGGAAAAAGAATTAGGGGTGTACAACTTGCAATTTGGAAGGATATATGGAAGCACCCCATTAAAATTCTGTCCAGCCATCTCCACGTGGAAAAATCACTAAGTGTAAATGCAGTTTTAGTAACTGGATTCTCAGGTATATTGAGATGAAATGGCTGTGTTTGTATGAACCTGGAGAGCATTGCATTTTAAGCGTGTTAAATTTCATGTTTCTTTTTTCCTAAATAATCTATGATGGAAGTCTGGCGACGTTACATTTGAAGTAATGGCAGCTGATTCTGCCTACTTCCTGTAAGCGAGCTCCATGCATCCTTCTGGCATTTTCCTTAGTCTGTTTACACGCCAATTCCTCCTTACCATCTAAAGTTGTAGGAGAGGGTTCTGGAGCAGGGGTTTCTTCAGTCTCCTCTGTAACAGAGACAGGAGTAAAAAATGAATCTGTGGGTTCTTCAGTGCCTGGTAGAAGATTGTTGAACTTTAATTGTTACTCAGAAGTGGTCTGTTAGTCATGGAAACTATAACTGGGTGATTCAGGGAAAAACTGGGATTTCAGGCTTTGTGGGAAACTGAAATAATGCAACATTTATATTTCTCGTGCTCTGCATGGAAATAGTATCTTTCAGTTTTAAATTATGACTATAAGTTCTAGTAAAGCTGGGACATGCATACACACACATGCACACATGTGTGAGCAGCCTACACATACAGCAGTACTCTTCCCCTGCCCCGCATGGCCGATCCCTGCCCCAGGCAGGAGGAGCAGTGCTCAGCCAAGTCCACCCCACTTCTCCAGCCACTGCTAGGAGGAGCCAGGCCAGGCACAAGAAGGTGGGGTGGTGCATGCTCCAGTCTGCCCAACTTGCCCCTACACAGCAGCAGCAGTGCTTTCCTGTGTGGAAACAAGTCTTTTGATCTAGACCAGCACCTCTCCCTGGGGCTTTATTTCTTAAACTTTCACTAATACTACTACAAACTTAAACTCAAAGAAAGGGCACCAAAATACAAGTTTGCCTAGGGTGTCATTTTCCCTAAGGCCAGCCCTATGTGCAACCACGTTAACTTTGCTCTGACAACAATACAACACAAAACTCAGTCATATTTTATATTCCGTACACACTAGAGAGAAGAGGCCTGTTTCATATGCAGCACAAAGTTCCCTTATAAATGCTGATCATATCCACTCATATTATTACTGAGCTTTGGGAATTTCAAAAGGATGTCCTAGATCTGCCTTTCATACTGCTATGTATTTCCTAGTAAGGCATTGTTTGGCATTATTTCTTTGCTTGGCATATTAAACAGACAAGGGTCTTGATCTAGTTTTTGCACAGTTTGGATTTTCCAAATAAACTATGATTGAATAATCTATTTATTTTTTATTAAAGTGCTGCACATCTAACTTTAGACATCTTAATCTTTAATATGTTATGTCACTTCACTCAAATATGTCACATCCTATCTTAGCATTTTACTCCATATTTGGCTGCCATTTTTACACTTTGCAATTAATATAGCATGCCGAATTCCTATTAGTCCCCTAATAAACGTAGGGGACCATGTGAGTATATACTTCCCTAAAGTACACCTAACCCATATACTACCTCTTCCATACGCTCATTCAGTACCAAGGGAAAGGTAGGAAAGTTAAATGTGTACTTTAGAAGAATATGTGGGACAATTCAGTTAGTGATGGAAGCTTGGCTACTTTATGTTCAAGAGACTGGCAGCCAACCCTGCCTCCACCCTGAAATTAAAGCACATCCATCATTCTGAATTTTCTTCAGATTTGATTTACACTTTGATTACTCCTTACCATCAAAAGCTGTAGACCAGGGTTCTTCAGTAGGAGTTGCTTCACTTTCCTCTGTGGCATCTGTGGACTCAATCGTGCCTATTTGAAGGTTAATCAATTTAATAGTTATAGAGAACTGGTCTGCTAGTAATAGAAACTAAGCCTATGTTTTTGGAGAAAAGTTTGGATCTCAGATTTTCTGGGAAACTGGCATGCTGCAAATGCCTTTAATATCTTGTGCTGTACATCAGAAGTGTATCTTTAAGTTCAGAATGACTTACTTCTACAAGACCAAGTAGCAGGCAGATATATTTTATCTGCACCATTCTTACAGGATTGGCTGCTTCAGGAATCAAAACAGAAATCAGTTCTGTAATCTAAGGCTAAACTTTTCCTGCCAAAATAAGCAGAAATACCTCAAGATGAGATGACTTAGAAACTCAGGGACTTCTATCTGAATACCATGGAACATTGTGGCACTATATGCAAGAGGACCGATGTGTTGTCAGAGACAAAATCTCTGTCTGGCATTTCATAGACATCAATTTGAGAAATTTCATTTGGGAAGCTTAAGAAAGTTCTCTGGACAAGAACTCTAATTGACTGACATTTTAAAATATTGTAAAGCGTATGGGTAGAATAATTCAAAAGTAAGCCCTTTGACTTACCAGAGGGTACTGTGGTTGTGTAGCCAGTATCTGTTGCTGTGGGAAAACAAAATAAATCAGTTCCTTTCCTTGCTCATATTATCTCACTTTGAAAAACTAAGCAAAGCTTTTAATAGGACAAATACAAAAATCTTCATCAAATAGTTGAAATCAGTCTGGACAAAGCATTCAATCTATGTCAGTTCTGAACACTGAGCAGAACAAGTTTAAAACTAGTCAAAGGTCCTGAGGATACAGAAGCTGTGTATCCAGTATCTAGTTTCATAGAAAAATAAAAACATCATTACTCATCCTTGCACATGGACTTTGATTTTAAAAACCAAAGCAAATAAAAGAGAGAGAAAAAAAAGAATCAGCATGGAGATTAAAACGTCTACCAAAAGGGCTAATCATTACTGATATACACATCATATAGAAGATATACCCGTGTTACATTTTTTCTAACATTGATGAAGTGCAAAGCCCAGTCATTATGTCTATTTCAATAAGCACCAGTGAGAACAATCCCATTTCATATCCACCACCAATTCCCCTTAAATAAATGCTTACCATATCCACTCACAATATTTCTGAGTTTGGGACATTCCAAAGCCATGTCTTAGACTTGCCTGATACACTACTATTATATCTAAGTAAGACCTGATTAAATACCCTCTGTGTGTTAGCTTTTATTCAAGTGTTATACACTAACTTTAGGGTACTGTCTTCTTTCACATATTTCTTCACCTCTGCAAACTTCCAAATGCTTCCTTCTACCCCAAATTCTACTATAGCAATGTTACCCTTAATCTGACAGCAGGTAAGAGTGTGCTATGTTCCAGTACCTTAATTCTTTTGAGAGTCTTGTAGTGAATTGAACAATACGTCCTTTAAAAATATAACACATTTACAGCAAAATAAATCAAATTTATTCTGTAGTAAAGGTTGAGAAGGTGCACTACACATGGGTGTACCCTGATCAAAGTCATATCAGCCCAGGCCAAGATACCCCTCAAAAAGCAAGCAGTATGGACTAGTGGACTGCTCATATATCATGTCCTCTATTAAGCAGTACTGTGGGGCTCACACTTGCTTATTTAAATGGTCTGCAAATACCATGTTACCTGGCACTAAAATACAGCCTACTGAGGTTATTCACTTTGGGACAGCTGGTGTTGTGTCCATCCCCAGCATGAAGCCTATTTATTATGTAGTAACATCCTGAGTGAGTTACTCCTTAGTAATCATGCAGAACCCACAGACTAAATTACGTTCACTTCTCTCCTCAATGCAGTGTTTCAGATGAATCTGGTGACTGTACTTTTCTCTGGATCAATATATCCATTGGATCTTGCCAACTTGATAGTCTGAAAATGAAGATGACTTAAGCTAGTGCTCTGTTTTCCTAGGGTTTGTAATTTGATTAATTTGAGAAGCATGACTGAATGACTTCTGAGCCTGCCTGCTTCCTGCAAGTTTATTACATGAATCGTTCTGGCATTTTGCTTGTTCTATTCAGAGTGTGATTTTTCCCCCCTTACTATCCAGTGCTGTACTCCAAGGCTCTTCAGTTGCTTCACTCTCCTCGGTGGTGGAGCTGGGAGCAGAGGAGGAGTTTGTGGAATGTGTAAGGTCTGTTAGAAGGATGAAGAAATTAATTGTTAGAAAGAATTGGCCCTTTAATAGAGCTAGAACTAGGTTGTTGGTGACAAAAATTTGGATTTCAGGTTTATGGGATAGCAGGATAAGGTCCTAGACTATAAGTTCTGCTGATGTCCATACAAATTCTGTACTCCAAGGAATAACTGCAACTACTATAGCTATACACAATATTGAGAGATTTGTTGTTATTCTCTTCCTCTGGGCAGGCTTTGTGTGAAACTGGAATAAGGGAATATTCCAATTTAATATTTCTTGCACTGTGCAAGGGAATAGTATATTTAAATTGAGAATTATTTACAAAATTAAGTCCAATTAAAGTTGGGGTATTTTTCAGTCACTGACATCACTGTAAGAGGACTCGCTGCTTCAGAAGGGAAAGTTGAATTTGTAAGAAATTGTACGAATGTGTGTGGCTAGTCAATGACTGAAACCTGGCTACTTTATTTTTCTGGAATGCTGTCTGGTCCTGCCTCCTTCCTGCATATGAATTACATGTGTCATTCTAGCATTTTCCTCAAACTCCATGCACACACTCTTTGTTTCTTACTATCCAAAGCAGTAGACAAGGGTTCTTGAGTAGGGGGTGCCTGACTCCTCCATGGTTGAGGTGGGAACAGAGAAGGAATCTGTGGACTCTGCAGTGTCTATTCGAAGGTTCAGGAATAGAATAATTAGGAAGAACAGGTCTGTTAGTCAGAACGGCTTGTTCTAGGTTGTTGGTGAAAAAGTTTGGGTTTCTGGCTTCGTAGAACACTGATATTATATGAAAGATTTTTCAGACTACTGCTAAGTCTCCATGCTTTGAATCAGAATTGCGTTGTTAAGAATTAATTACTACTCTAATTAGGAGGAAAGCTTGGGATTTTTTTTTGCATTTGCCATCATTGTGACAGAACCAGCTGCTTTAGGGGTCAAAGTGAAAATGAGCTGTGTTGTTTTGGATTAAATGTTCTCCCAAACCAAAAATCAGAAAAACCACAGGCTGACATGATTTATATTCTTAGTTTAAGAACACTGACTTCTGAAATACAAGTGAGTATAGTTTGGTTGTTTCTTACCATCCACTGCTGTAGTTAGGGGTTCTTCTCTGGAGACTGCTTCACTCTGATCTGTGGTAGAGGTGGGAGCCAAGGAAGAATCTGTAGTGCCTGTTAGAGGGTTAAAGAAATTCTTGTTAGGGTGAAATGGCCCTTAGTAATATAAACTGGAACTAGATTTTGGTAAAATAGATTTGGATTTCAAGATTATGGAATTGTAGGATAATGCCCTAGCCTTCAAGGTTATGTGATAGTAAGATAATATGGCTCCCTAACTCTACCAAGATGGCTGACCTCTGTAGGTGCTCATATATAGGGTGGTGTGTAGCTTCGGGTGCTGATTCGATTCGGAAGAGATTTGGTGGTTGAATGTCAAAATCCAAATCGAACCAGGGGACCAATAAAAAGGTCCAAATCAATTTGAAGCTCTCTGAATTGATTTGGAAATGATTTGGAGAGCTTTGATTATTCAGACAGTCCCCACCCACTGCAGCAGGCATCTGGAGCCTGACTTGGAGCTGGTAAGTGGAGGGCGGGGGAGGGAGGGCTGAAGGAGGGGGGAAGGGACCATGGGGGGGACCCCTGCCAGGCCCCATCCCCTGCCAGCCCCTGCCATGACTTCCCCTCCCACCCCAGCTCCCAGCCCATTAAAAAAAAAGCCTCCACTCACCAGCTACTGCCCAGCAGGGGGGCGATCCGCTCTGCTCCCCAGTGCCTGCCACTGCATGGGAGGCTCTTCTATGAGCCCCCTGACCCCCGCCCACTGCTGTCCCAGTCTTGCCCATGGCTGCTGCACCTGCCCCAGCTCTGGCCCTTTAAAAAACCCCCCAAAAAACACTGGTCTCACCGGCTCCAGCAGCAGCCTCAGGGCTTTTGCAGGCTCTCATGCAGAGCCCCCCATGCAGCGTGGGGCATTGGGGGGCAGCGAAGAACCCCCCCAACCGGCCAGCAGCTGGTGTGTGGGGGCTTTTCTTTTTTCGAAGTGCCAGTAGCTGGGGAGGGCAAGGCAGCCAGGGCTGGGAGACTGGGTGGGGGATGGGCCTGTGTGATTTGGAGATTTGGCTGATTCAGCAGCAGCTGAATCTCCAAATCAGATTCAGCCAAATCAATTCGGGACAGTGATTCAAGTCACTAAATTGAATCACTGTTCCGCAAATCAGCCGAATCCGAAGTAAATACTAGCTGCTTTGCAGAGGCCTGCTAATATAGTACTGGCTGCAGGATAGGACCCAGAGAGTTGTAGTGAATGGATTTGTGTCATCTGGTGAGAAGTGGGCAGCGGTGTCCCACAGGGGTTGGTGCTTGGTCCAGTACTTTTCAACATTTTTATTAATGATTTGGATGTGGGGGTGAAGAGCTCACTGGCCAAGTTTGTGGACAATGCCAAGTTATGGGGAAGCATTGTCACGCTTGAAGATAGGCTACAGTTACAGGCAGACCTGCACAGGCTGGCAAGTTGGTTGGATCAGAATCCGATGAAGTTCAACGTTGAGAAATGTAAAATGCTCCACCTTGGGATGAGAAACCCCCCACACATCTACAGGGTTGGCAGTACCCAACTGACTAGCAACATGAATGAATGGGACCTGGGGGTAATAATAGACCACCATATGAATATGAGCTGGCAGGGTGACGCTGTAGCCAGTAGGGCAAATACTTCTCTGGTATGCATCAATTGATGCACCTCCAGAAAAACCGAGGGGGTGATTCTTCTGCTTTAATCAGCACTGGTGAGACCGCAGCTGGAATACTGCATCCAGTTCTGGGCACTGCACTTTAACAAGTTTGAGAGAGTCCAAAGAAGAGTTTCCTGTATGATCAGAGTCTTACACGGCAAGCCATACGAGGAAAGGCGGAGGGATCTGAGACTCTTCAGCTTGAAGAAAAGAAGGCTGAGAGGAGACCTGGTAGCAGCTGACCACTACATTAGGGGAGTACATCAAGGGCTCGGTGAGCAACTGTTCACCAGGGCACCCGAGGGGAAAATGGAGTAATGGCCACAAACTCCTGGAAGATGGATTCAGGCTCAACATTGGAAAAAATTCTTCAGTCAGGGTGTCCAGACTCTGGAATAACCTCCCTCCAGAGGTGGTGCAATCACCTACCCCGGAGATGTTCAAGAGGAGACAAGACAGTCACCTTGCTGGGGTCACCTGACCCCCAGTTGTCTTTCCTGCTTGGTGCAGGGGGCTGGACCCAATGATCTGCTGAAGTCCCTTCAGGCTTTACAATCTATGAATCTCTGAATTCATGAATCATGTGGAAGGTGAAGGTGAAACCGACCTTGGGAAGCACAAGAAGCTAATCTGTACAAAACCACTAATTCTTTGACAATCTTGGATGTTGTAAGGCTCATGGTAGAATCATTCCAAAGTCCTGACTTACTTACCAGAGGGTACCAAAATTCCTACCAGAAACAAATTCCTACCAAATTCCCTCAATTATATTATTACATTTTTGAAGAGCATTAAGAAGCATTTAAAGAAATGAATAGAAAAATCAAGGTGGAATATTAGGAACAAGGCAGGGCACAATTTTAAGATGGATATTGAGCAGCACAAGTCTAAACTTACTTAGAAACCTTCACTCACCTGCGGGTACAGCAGTTGTGTTTTCAGTATCTGTTACTGTGGGGAATATAAAACATAATTTACTCATCCCAGACATAGCCTTTAGTATTGAAAACCCAAAGTAAACCAATTAAAAGACAAACAAAAAAAAATCAGCATGGAAATTAAAATGTCTACCAAAAGGGGTAGCCACTGATGTACATGTTACCTTTGTTCTAACATCCATACTATATAAGGTTCAGTCACATTTTATTTTCCTGTAAACATCAGAGCGAAGAGGCCCATTTCATATCTGGGAGTAAGTTTACATGAATAAATGTTAATATCCACTTGCATTATTTTTAACATTTGAGCACTCTAAAAATTTATTTCAGACCTGCCTGTCACACTGTTATATATTTCCAGCTAATAGTTTTAATTCAAGCACTGGGCTATTTAACTTTAAGGTCCTTTTCCCTTTAAATTATTGCTAATCTTCCTCCAAATGACCCATATTCTACTGTAGCATTTTTACTCATAATCTGACATTATACATAAACTCTGCAAGACTGCATGGTATATTCCTATAGCCTCACACTCTTGTAGCTGATGAAGGCTTGTAGTGACCTGAGCCAGCACTACTTTCTTTAATAGGTGATTACATATTGGAAGACCTATCAACCCTTTTGTCCATAGTATCACACATCTGTTTTGTGGCTTTTCTCCAATTTTTCATTCTTCACAAACACACAGCACCTTTACAACAGAATAAATTGAAGTTATCCATTGTAAAAGCTGAGAAGAATGCCCTACCTTACCATTCAATGCTAGTCCAAATCACTTCAGCCCTCAGAATGGGATAATTCCCATGGATAAATGTACCAGTCTTGTGCCTTATCCTGTTCATAGCAGTATTGTGGGCTAGTTGCCTGATACTATATTAGTACCTACAAAGGTCATCCAGCTTGGTAGAGTTAGTTGTGTGCCCATTCCCTAACATAATGTCAAGTTATTGAACCCCAAACTCCCCTTAAGAACAACTAGTTCTATACAGTTGTATTCTTGATTTGTTTAGCATATTAAACAGACAAGGCCTTGATCTACTGAACCAATTTATATTTTTCAAATAAACAATGATTAAATATTCTCTTGGTTGTTTTTATTCAAGTGATGCATGTATATTCTTCTTAAATGTATTACTTCACATTCCTCTAATACATTATGTCCCATCTTAGCATTCTTGTTTTATGTTTGGTTACTATCAGTTACACTCTGCAACTAACATAGTATACCATGTTTTTCCATGCTTGTCCTCTCTTGAGTATTACAGTGCAACTTCTTGCCATCATGGGTTGCTACTTGCAATGCTGTCCCTGCCAAGGGTCACAAATCCCAGCACCCCCTTGTGATCAACAGATGTTGCAGAGAGAATATGGAACAAGACAGGTGATAAGACCCTGTGGAGACCTCCTCTGCTGCGTCTGCAGGAGCATGCACTGAATTGCACAAGCTGCTGTAGGCTGTATCCAGCGTCTTCATAGCCTACATCTGTAGGTTGCTAATCCCTGTGTCTAGTGGATTGTATGAGGGATGTATCTACCTAAAATACACCCACCCCTACATCCTGCCCCTTATGCATGGTCATTTCTGTTCTGAGAAAAAATAAAACAGGAAGGTTAAAGTTGTAGCTTGGGAGGACAAGTTGGATTGTTTAGTTAATGTCTATCCAAGCAGCTTGCATATGTAAATATCACTACGTGGGAAATTTAGTGACTGAATTCCCAGTTACATGGGGAATGACATGGTCACGTTTGTATAAACCCTTCCAGCCAGGGTGTTCTGGGTGGGGCAGGGCTGTGCAGAGGAGTCCCTGCCAGTACCACGGGGCTGGGGCCAGCAGTGGTGCCAGCCAGAAGGAGCTGCTGCCGCCACAGCCTGCAGTGCTTAGAAAGGCACAGGGAGGGCTGGGGGCTGTGCATGGTGGTGCATGGGCTCTGGGCTATTGCGGGGCAAAGGGGAAAGGGGTGCTGACCAGCCAGTGAGGAGGGTGGGGGCTCTAGCCTTCTATTTAAAAAATGGAAGATGAATGAGCTTGGTGTTTCTTTCTTCCTAGATAATATATGATGGAAGCTTGGCTAGTTTGCTTGACAGATTGCTGGCTTTTCCTTCCTGAATCTTGCAGTCAATTACATGCATCATTCTGGCAATATCCTAAGATTGCATTCATATTCTGATTGTTCCTTACCAGCCAAATCTGTGGTCAAGATGTCTGGGGTATTGCTTGTTTCACTGTCCTCTGTGGTGGAGGTAGGAGCAGAAAAAGAATCTGTGGACTCCGTAGCACCTGTTAGAAGGTTGAGGAATTTAAGGAAGTGGGAAGCAACCCCTCTTTTCCCTAGACAATCTACAATGGAAGCTAAGTGACTAGAATGTTTGACAGAAGGCCTGCTTCCAGCAAGTTTATTACATACATCATTCTGGCATTTTTCTTGGATGCCAATAATGCCCTAACTGTTTCTTACCATTCAGTACCGTAGTCAAGGGCTCTGGGGTGGAGGTTGCTTTACTCTCCTCTGTGGTGGAAGTGGAAACAGAGACAGAATCTGTGGACCCTCCAGTGCCTGTTAGAAGTTTGAGGAATATCATTGTTAGATATCACTGGCATTTAGTACTGAAAACTAGAATTGGGTGGTTGAAAATGTTTTGAGATTCCAGACTTTGTAGAGACATGTGTCAATGTGCTAGCCCCTAATTAGTGGTAAGATAGGTCAGAATTGTATCTTCAGGTTAATAAGCATTTAGTATTACTCTTATATTTATAGGCAAGTTCCGAGATTGTTCATACAATCAACGTAGAACTGGAACAAGTGTTAAGTGGGTTTAATATTTTTTGTTTATTCTTCTTCAGCACTTCCCATCCCGTCACACAACACAACATGTTGATGTGGTTTATATTCTTAGCTCCTTCCAGAAAGGACTGTAAGTCAAACACCAAGAAGGTTCTAGCCCTAGGAAGAGGTAGACTGGTAGATAACGACACACAATCACCACATATATTTGCACTGAGTTCTCAATTACCTTCACGAGCTATGGTTTGTGATTCCGAAGTAGAGATTGTTTGACTGTCCTGTTGTGGGGAGGTGAAGGACGTGAAATGATCTGGTTGTCTTGTTGCATCATTCACTGAGGCTGTCGGAAGTTTGAAGAAAGAAATTGTTAGAGAGAATGAACAACCAGTTTGAAAAATGAGAGCACTGGTGTAAAGATTGAGGTTTCAGGCTCTGCGCAGAAGTGAGTTTGTACAAAGAATGCGGTCCCAGTGTTGCTCACTTCACCTCCCATGATGGAAAAGTGGCGCAAAATGAGAGAACACAGAACTGGAAGGGGCTCATTGGCTTTGGGGTCCAGTCCCCTGTGTCCTCAGGCACTTACTAACCAAAAGAAGATGAAAACTTTCTACTTAAAATTCTCATACAAAACTACAGGGCACAACACCCAAGAACACCTATAACATGTCACAGACAAAAGCAGGGGAGACAGGGGGACTGCCACTGCAATGCCAGGGAAGTGATTCATTAATATATGCTTAGAAGAGCCTAGAGAAAGGCTCTATGGAATAAAAAAGCCCCTGCAACCTGTGTCAGTCTAACTATGGGATGAACTCCTTCCTGACCCCAAGTTTGGTGGTTGCTATGACTCTAAGATTCAGGCTTTCTAAAATAGGAATCATTAGGTTTGCTAAAAACAGGAAGAATCATCAGCACACTTTAGTCAAATCTCCAACCTTAGCTGTGGTCAAAGTCCCATTGTGTCTGAAGAAACTGAAAAACTTCCCAGAAGACAGTGCATTCACTGAGGGGAAAAGAAATTCCTGCCTGACCCCAACTGGCCACCAACAAAAGCCCTGAGGCAGGAGATTACTAGATGTCTTCCGCAAAGCAGGTGGTACTTTTAAACCCCAACCTGGGGACTACAAACATATCACTCCACATATCAAAGCCTGACTATTGAGCCAGAATTCCCTATTGCAGGGTTGTCAACCAGGGGTATGCATACCCCTGGAGGTACTTGGGAAGCCCCCAGAGAGTACGTGGCAGCAGTGTGGAGAAGTGGGGGGCACTTCCAGTTTTGCGGCCGGCACTTCTGGTTTCACTGCTGTGTCCAGGGGACCCCCCGCTCCTGCTTGTTTATCAGCCACCCGGGGGCTCCCCGGCTTGCCCCCCCCACTCATCGATCAGCCACCAAGGGACGCCCCCCCCAGCACTCATCGCCCGGCCAGGGGACTCCCTGCATCTCAGCCGGCCACTGGTGGTACACCAACCAAGAAAGGTTGAAAACCCCTGCCCTATTCTATCATGCCTTCTCTTCCATATACTTATGCAGTTTAGTCTTAAAGCAGTTTAAGATCTTTACCCTCAGTATGAACATATCCCCCACTCACTATATGTTCATTAATGCACCTTAGATACTGTGCATTTAGTTTAGTTAGGACTTCAAAAAGTACTAATTAAATGCACAGTACTCAGAGTTACTGCACAGTAGCGCTGGTGAATGGTTATTTAGTGATGCTTACTGTGCATTAGCCTAATAACACTGTACAGTAGGCTATTAACATGGTTTTTGCCATGACACGCTACTGCACAGTGTTATTAGGCTAATGCACAGTATGCGTCTCATGTAGATGTGCCCTCTGTGTAATATAGCTCTCCTGTATAGTGCTCTGGAAGCATCACTAGACTTGCTGAGTTCTGTTTTTTGTCATTCAAGAAGTAAACTGAAGCAGCACCTGAAAATATTTCACCATAATTTACTTACATTCATGATTATACAAATGTTCTGTAAGAACATAAGAATGACGGGATGCCATTTTGAAAATAAAGCTGACTTAATCTAGCGAATCTTTCTTCACATTTATGTCAGAAAGTTGCCACTTTAGAAGGATCAACAGGGTGATTTCTGATCTTGCCTTTCTCCTGTCATTTATTTGCATAGATTATTCCAGCATGTTTGCTAAATTACATTTACAGTCTGATGGTTTCTTATTTCTATAAGCAGAAGTCAGTAATCCTGGAGTAGAGGTTGTTCTATTTTCCTCCGTGATGGAGATGGAAGCAGAGAAGGTATCTGTGTTGTCTGCTGTGCATTTAGAGGATTCAAAAAATAAATTATTAGAGAAAACTAGAAATTAGCAATAGTACCTAGAGTTTGGGTACTGTTGAAATGGTTCGAAATCAAATTGAGGAAAAGTTATATAAGTGCATTAGCTCTTAACATCTCCTGTTTTGGGTTAGAATTGCCTCCTGTTACTCATAGCTAAATAGTGCTGTAACTGTAAGTGCAGGCAGGTGCCTTGCTTTTGTCATTGATTGATTTCTTTTCTGAAGGACCAGGTATTTAACTATCTAAAGTTGATTGCTATTACTTTATGGGCATGATAAGTGGTTGAGGTACATAGTTAAATGCAAATTATTCCATAATCTCCAGCTGGCCTGATATTTTAAAAGATCAAGAAAACATAGGATTGTAGCTCTTTCCGCTCTACAATTTATGCCTGAACCCATCCTATAAATTAGTTGGCAAAAAATATTAATAAGCTATTAAAATATGTTATGCAGGTACTTTTTTCCTGAGCAACGAGCTAACATTTTTTCTACCATGTTTTATTTATGATGCAAAACCTATATACAGGTTTTAAGAATACATTTTTGTACAGTCGTTTTGCTTCTTTAGGGCACTCATTAGAATTAGTTTGGTTCTGTAATTTAATTTCATTCATTGATCCAATGATTTTTCTTAATTTATAGTTTGTGGAAATATGGTTGAAAGTGCTAGACCTTCATTCCTGGTGTGGTAGATCTAAAGTGCATTTTCAGGGTAAATACAAAGTACTTTTATAATTATAAAAAGTGAGGATTTTTTAAACATTGGCACAATGAGCACAGGACTGTGTGTTCCAGGGGTGAGAGCAGAAGCAAGTTTCCTAGCGGTACCTTTCCCAACACCAAACCTCATAAACATAACAAATTGGCCTGCCTCTCTCCTGCTCAAGAGAGGCACGTGCCTGAAATACCGTGGACTGGCATGGTTCCATAAGGAAGTGGGTTGTGAGTCTTACAGTTATTTCTGGGTTTGCATCTGTCTGTAGCCTTACTAGTTGACACAGTGTCCATATGGGAAGTATTGGAGGATCCATTCATGGGAGAAGTAAAGAAACTAAGTTGGTCAAAAACATCATGACACTTGTGATGCCTGAAACATAACTATTGTAAAGTAAGGGTTGCCTGTAGATGTGTGGTGACGCTGCTCCAACATGCTGTAATTATGAATCTGTAATTAATCAAGTCTTCTGGAGTGTGCTAATTAATGCGCTCCAGCAGCCTCTGCATCTCAAGGATTCAGCATCCCCATGCTTCAAAATGGCACTTTAACTAAAGTGAATGAACTTCAGTTAAAGTGCCCCCGCCACCATTTCTATGCACAGGACACTTAAGACACAAGATGCTGAAGGCTCTTTAATTAAAGCAGTTCTCAGAGCTGCTTTAATTAAAGCATCATCCCCCGGCCTCCTGGAGCACATGGAAAGACACCCTAAAAGTCTCAAATTATTTAGAAATCTTGACTCATCAGAGGGTATCTGGGTTATATCTGCTAATGTAAAAAAATCAACACACACATTTTCCCCTCGTGGTTTCATAGTTTCATAGTAGCTAGGGTCAGGAGGGACCTGAACAGATCATCTAGCCTGACCCCCTGCCACAGGCAGGAATGAAAGCTGGGTTCACAAGACCCCAGACAGGTGATCACATAACCTCTTTTTGAATTTGCCCAAGGTAGGGGTGAGGACCTCTGCCCTAGGAAGTTGGTTCCTGAGTCTGTCCACCCTAACTGTAAAATATTGCCTCCTGATCTCTAACCTAAACCTGTTCTCCATCAGCTTATTATCTTTGATCCTCATCACCCCAGGTGGTGCTGGGGAGAAAAGGGCTCTTCCTATTTGCTGATGGTCTCCCCTGATGAGTTTGTAGGCAGCCACCAGGTCCTCGCTCAGCCTCCTCTTGCTGAGGCTGAACAGGTTCAGGTCCCTCAGTCTCTCCTCACAGGGCCTGTCCTGCTGCCCTATCACCAAAAGGGTGAGCCTCGTCTGAACTCTCTCCAGGCTGGCCACATCCTTTTTAAGGTGCAGCGCCAAGTACTGGACGCAGTACTCCAATTGTGGCCTGACCAATGTTGCATAGAGGGGGAGGATCACCTCTCTGGACTGGCTTGAGATGCATCTTTGGATGCATGACAAGGTACGGCTGGCCTTGCTGGCTGCGGTCTGGCATTGGCGGCTCATGTTCATCTTGGAGTCAATAATGACTCCGAGATCCCTTTCTGCCTCTGTGCTTTCAAGAGGGGAATTCCCTATTCAGTATGTATGCTGTGGATTCCTTCTCCCGAGGTGCAGCACCCTGCATTTGTCTACGTTGAACCCCATCCTGTTCTTATCTGCCCACTTTTGTTGTCTGTTTAAATCTAGTTGCGGCCTCTCTCTCCCTTCAAGCGTGCCCACCTCGCTCCACATCTTAGCGTCATCAGCAAACTTGGACAGCGTGCTTTCCACCCCCTAGTCCAAGTCGCTGATGAAGATGTTAAACAGTGCAGGCCCGAGAACTGAGCCCTGGGGGACCCCACTGCTCACATCTTGCCAGGTTGAGTACAACCCATCCACCACTACTCTCTGGGTACATCCCATCAGCCAGTTTTTTACCCATCCAACTGTGTAGGCATCAATGCCACAGTTGTTTAATTTATTAATGAGAATGGTTCTTAATGACTCAGTTTATAACAACAAACGTAGTCATTTAAAGAAAAAGAATCCTTTACCATGGAGATTAATACACCTACAGATAGCAGCGTGTATGTATGCAGTTTCAGTAGTGATATCCATCTGACTAATTTATTTGGCTAACCTGAATAAATCCAGCCCTAAATTTCGCTTATTAAATGTTTCCACAATAGATTGTCATTATTGCTTTTTTAATTAATTTTTCTACATTTTAAGCAGGTTATATCCTATGGGACACCACACGATCATTTACCAAGCAGGCTTTGATGAATTATGTATAATAAGAACATGCAGTTCTGACTGGATGCCCCTTTAGGTGCATGATTTTATGTGTGTTATTCCATAATGCCTGGCAGCCCTGAGACTTCAAAGATCAAGATAATTAGGCCAGTGACAATTTCTGCCTTGATAACTTATGCCAGAATAAATTTTATAACAGGTTTGCAGAAAAGGATTAATCACCATAAAAATATAGTCATTGTATTTATTTTTTTCTGAGCAATAAAAACGTCTTCAATTTTCAGCCCAAAACATATCAGAATCGTTTAATGTTGTACTTTTTGGATAGCAGCTTCAGTACTTTAGAACACTTAACAGAATTAATGTAGTTATCCATGTTTCCTGTAATTTAACTGCTTATAATATTCCCACATGCCTTTTAGGTTATGTCTACATTATATTTTGTTACCTTTGTAAGTTGTAGTCAGTAACTCTAGAGTTGAGATTGCTACACTCGTCTGTGGAGTTGAAGTGGATGTAAAGGAGGTTTGTGGTTCTAATGTTGTGCTGTGCTTGGAGGCTGTCAGGAGGTTAAAGAAATAAATTAATCAGAGGGGACTAACATTGAGTTTTCAAAGCTAGAACTAAAGGGCTGGTGAAAAAAATTGGGTTTCAGGCTTTGTGGAAAAATGAATTAATGCACTAGCTGTTAAATTCTAGTGAGACACAAGTATATTCCCAAGGCACTAGCTAATTACTATTATTAAGTGAATTTGGATGGTTTTTGTTATTAACATCATTGGTGCAGAACTGAATGCTTAAGGAACAAAAGTGGAAGTGAATTTAGGTCAATCTTTCTGAAAACCTAATGTAAGAACCCCAGCTCATCATTGTTATACTTGGAAGTGTAAACAGTCCTGTAACTCAAAGAACATAGATGGCTTTGTAAAGAAGTGGGCTGGTAAAAATATAACTCCAAAACATACATAATATATACACAGTAGTCATTTGGGAGAGTGTATGGCTAGAGAAATTTAAAATCTGGACCGGACAAAAACACTAACACTATGACAAGTCTGACTATTCAACTATAAAATTATAGGGAATGCAAGAAAATAGCTAAAATAATTGAAAATTCATGACTTACTAGGTGGTACTTGAGTTGTGCGTCTGGCATCTGTAGAAAAGGTTATTGTAGAAAAAAGACATTGTATTGTAGAAAAAAGACATTCAATTGCTCATCACTTTACATGGTTTCTAATTCTGAAGAAGAAAAAAGCTATATGATTTAAAGGAAAATGATAAGTCTACACAGGAGAATATGGAAAAATACACATATTCCTCAGAATAGCACTGTATATACCTCTCTAGGATCTCCTTTTAACAGGATGGCAACATTGTCCCGGTCACCAGCATAGTTGAAAGAAAATGGCCATATGCAAATAATAGATGCTGATTCCAGTTATCTCACTGGAGTGTATGTACCTTATTAAAATGAAAATCATGCCAGGAGAGTCAAACAACTTGGGGGGGTCTTCTTTTCCAAAATGAAAGGTACTCCAGGGGGAACACAGAAAATGCTTACATTGTATTTGGGGTTGTTTTAATATTAAGGTGGTTTTAGTTTATTATTATTATTTATTTATGGGATTTAGGGCTGTGCGAAATTTTGCTGGCCATTTCGTTTCGACACTGTTTCAACCAATTTCGAGATTGAAACAGCAAAATTTGGAAGGAAACAAAGGCTGTTAAAATAGCCTTGAATCAAAATGAGGCTAGTTGGAATGTTTTGAAAGTTGAAACATTTCAACCACAGGCTGGGGATGGGAAGTCAATCCAGCTGGGAAGACTTCCCATCCCCAGCGCAAGATCTGGCAGTGGACAGGGAGTCAGCCCAGATGGGTTGACACCCCATCCCTGGCGCTAGATCCCTATCCCTGGGATCTAGCTAGATTGTGCCGGGGGTGGGAGGCAGCCCAGCTGGGCTTCTTCCCCATCCCCGGTGCTAGATTGCACCGGGGGATGGGAAAGCAGCCCAGCTAGGCAGCCTTCCACCCCCGGCGCCATCCCCAGCAAAACATTGAAACAGCATTGAAACAGCCTTTCTGTTTTGATGGAACGGACAGCTGTTTCAATTCGAAATGGAACGCTGTTCCACCAAACCGTCGAAACTCAAGGCAAAACAGAACAGTGCCATTTCGCACAGCCCTAATGGGATTTATGTTGGCCTTCCCAATAAAGGTTCAGGCCTGCTTAGAGCAAGAGGAACAGAACAACTTAAAAGGGTAACTTGAATAAATACAATAAAGCAAAATATATCAGAGACCTAGTCAACAACATCTCAGCCTAGTTTTGGATCCTAAATGACCACCCAAACAGAAAGGTCCTGCAGCACTTCCAATAGATGGCCAGCCTCAGGATTGGTGGGCCTGAAGAGGGAGGGAATCCCAGAGCTGAGGATCAATGGCTAAGAATAATTTTCCACACATTTTTGCCAAGTGGAATTGGTGTAATGGCAGCACTTACAGGAGATTGTGCTCAGCTGACCTTAGGGATTGCACTGATGCATGAAGGAGGATGTAGTCCCTTAGGTATGTAGGTCCCAGGCTGTTTAGGGCTCTATAGGTCAAAACTAGCTCTTTGAATCTTGGCAGCAAAAATATAGAAAGATAAGTTAGACCTATTATTTGTTCTCACATTGTTTCCCACCTTATAAAAATCACACAGGTTTCCTTAATGGTCTGAGGGAAATCCTGAACCTATTGCAATCATTGGCAAAACCTTAAGTTCAGTTAGCCCAGATTCTACCATCTGTGTCTGTCTAGTGTAGCTCTCCTGACTAATGCACCTTCCCTGGAATGACTGACTAGCACATAAACCCCGCCCCCCCACAACATCCCCAAACCCTATTATGTGATGAACACTATGGTTACACCTGTCATTTCCATAAGCCTTTTAAGCTTCATTCTGGTTTCATACCTTTGGTGTCTTCACTAGGTTTACTGAGGTCAAATAGGAGTTTTGAATGTTAGCTGGGAGTATACAGAGAGAATAAAGAATGGGCTGAATGCAGGGTGAAGGGAAATGGACAAAACCTTCTCTGCACCTGCTCCCTATATACTGGATGGTGAAGTATGTAGCTTCCTGGGAGTACGGGCTGTCTATTCTTGAGAGAGAAAAAGAGTATTTACCTGAACAAATGGCACTGGCATCTTCACTATGATCACAGTTGTGAGACAGCCATCCTGCATGTTTACATTGACCGAGGTGCCTTTCACTTCCAGTGCAACGCACATTATCCAACATAATTTTTCCAGAGCCTGGACCAAAACGGGCTTTCCCAGGTGCTGACATGACGTTGCCACACCCAACCTGCCTGCATACGACTTGTGCATTTTTTCTGTCCCAGAGATCATCACAAACGGTTCCCCATGTTCCATTGTAGTAAACTTCCACTCGGCCCTCACAGCTTCTCTTTCCATTCACCAGTCGTATGGGGAATACAGCTTTTAAAGGCAAAAAGAAAGCAAAATGCCAGAAACTGAAATTCAGTCTGTTTTCCATCTTTGGTATATAATCTTAGGGTGCAAAGACTGTATTTGCTAGGTAAAGCTCGATAATCTAGTGGCCTGAATACTATCTCCCATTCTGAAAATTTGTCACTACATTTCTCAGATTTATTCTGTAATTTATTTTTTAATTGAAAGTCTCCTATGTATATTTTCAGTGACTCTTCCTTGGTTGGTAGTTGAATGTACTTATCTTTACTCTTCAAGCTCTTCTAACTGTAGTTTTCTAGAACACATGATTTTAAAGATTTTTTTTAAGGTTCTTTTATTTTCACTCAAGGAAGACTAATTGAAACAGCATCTGAAAACTGAGACCATAAGCACATATAAAGGTGCTTGTAGTTTCTGTGTTGTCTAATTTGCAGACTCATTTCAATGTCAATTCTAGAAGAACATTAAAGTCTAAGGGGAGATTTTGAGCATCATCCAATTAGAAGACCTCCAGGCCAACAGCATGAACAAAAATCACCTTATGCACATTTAATTATGATTACTGAATGCATTTTTATATGAATGGCCCTGAAAAATTGATACTTCATATTTGAAGATAACTCAGGCCTGTGGCTCCTTCTATTCAGACAGTTAAAATGAGTGATTTGGTTACTTTACTATGTTTGACTGAATGCCAGCTGGCTCTATCTATTTCCAGTTATATATGAAATTAAATAATTCCAGCATGTTTATACTCTGATTGACCCTCACCATCTGCACTCAATGATTCTGGAGTAAATATTACCCCATTTGTTTTTGAGAAATTGGTCAGTGAAAAGAAGTGATTAGGTTTTAGTGTTGCGTCATCTATGGAAACCATCAACAGGTTGAGGGAAATACATTAGCAGAGTTAACTAGCAACTGGGAACAAACTAGAATTGGGGTGTTGGTTTACAGTTCAGGCCTGGAAGAACTGTATCCTCTTACTACCTGGGACACAGCCATCATTTGGGGTAGGATGGGTACTTTTATCATTAAGAGAATTCAAGAAAGCAGATTGGATAAAAATGTTGTACTACAACATTCCTGGATATCAAATGTTTACACACCATAGTTTCTCGCATACAATACACTTCCCTCTCCCTACCCCCCAAATCAATCCCCCTCCCCGTCCCAAAGTGAGGTGTGCATATTAAGCAGGAGAGCCAATTTTCAGCCTGGGCTAGAAATACCCTGTTTTGATTCTTGCTACACAGTGTAGCAGCTGTGGTATTACTGTTCTGGCAGCTGATGGACTCAATTGACTTAATGGATCATTTTTCTCCACTCCACAGGTGTTAGTGACTAATTCAGCTAACTTCTCTTAAGGCAATTTTGCTGTCTGCTAGCTGCTCCTGGTGTCTCTCCTCCTATTTCATAGCCTAAGCAGGAAAAGGAGGGTGAGTCAGCTGAAGCATTTTCATGCACAATCAATTTGACTTTCTTAATTCTAAAAGTAATACACCTATCTCTCTCTCTTGAGGATTCTCCTGAGTCTTGCAGTGATTTGGTTCAGCTGTATACCCCTCTACCCATTACAACTCATTAGAATTCTTAACTAGGGCTGTTTGAATGATAACTTTTTTGGTAGGGAGGCAGAAACATCTTATAATACTTTAAATAGCCACAACTATTTATTGCAACTCAATTGTAATAGCCATAACTATTTATTGCTCAATTACAGGTACTTGATCAGGTTTCTGTTTAGTAGTTTACATTACCCTGCTGTTTCTTATAGGTTCTTTACCTTCAGTAGTTCTAGGTGTTTGTGCTGGGGTAGATGGTTTCCTTTTTTTCCTTTTAGAGATGCGTGAATCTGTCAGAAAATATGAAGGAAAAGGTACTTAGAACTGAACAGGTCTTGGCCATTCATGGGAATCTGTTCTATGGTTAAAAGATTGAAGACACTACAGGAAAGAGATAATTCTGTCATTCACTTGTTCAAAATCCCATCTTAGAGACCAAGCCACATTACTAAATCAAGGCACATGGGTCAGGACTTCAGTGGTTCAGGATCTGGCTCTTAGTCTGGTATACATTAGGAGACTAAAGGGAAAAATCCCATTGTTGATCCTAACACACCAATGGATATAAATCCAAAAAAAAGCCCAGAAAAATGTGGTGAACAATGTGGTGAAAGAAGAGGAGGATGCTCTCACCTTTCAGCACAATAGTCCAACCCCAGAAGAATTAAGCTGCAACCCCACAAGCTCCTAGGCTGGGCACTAGGGGCATACAAAACGGGCTGTATTTGATTCAGATTTAGCCCAAATCAGGGGACAGTGATTCAATTCATTGATTCGGATCACTGTCCCAATTCAGTTCAGACAAATCTGAAGATTCAAAGAGGGTTTGTTGTGGGTAGGTCTTGCTTGACCAATCTCATTTCCTTCTACAACCAGGTGACCTATCACCTGGACAAGGGAGAAGTGATTGATGTCATATATCTTGACTTCAAAAAAGCCTTCGATCTGGTTTCCCATGATCACCTCTTGGAGAAACTGGCCAATTGTCACCTTGGGTCCTTCATGATCCACTGGCTGGAAAACTGGCTCCGTGGTCGGACCCAGAGGGTAGTAATTGATGGGAGTCACTCATCATGGTGTCCTGTGACCAGTGGGGTCCCCCAAGGCTCTGTCCTTGGACCCATACTGTTCAACATCTTCATTAATGATGTGGACACTGGAGTCAGAAGCGGACTGGCCAAGTTCGCCGATGACACCAAACTTTGGGGCAAAGCATCCACACCAGAAGACAGGCGGGCGATCCAGGCTGACCTGGACAGGCTCAGCAAGTGGGCGGACTAGAATCTGATGGTGTTCAACGCCGATAAATGCAAGGTTCTCCACCTTGGGAGGAAAACCCCGCAGCATCCTTATAGGCTCGGCAGTGCTATGTTGGCTAGCATTATGGAAGAAAGAGACTTGGGGGTCATCATTGACCACAAGATGAACATAAGCCTGCAATGCGATGCGGCAGCTAGTAAAGCGACCAAAACGCTGGCTTGCATCCATAGATGCTTCTCAAGCAAATCCCGGGACGTCATTCTCCCCCTGTACTCAGCCTTAGTGAGGCCGCAGCTGGAGTACTGCATCCAGTTTTGGGCTCCACAATTCAAAAAGGATGTGGAGAAGCTTGAGAGAGTCCAGAGAAGAGCCACGCACATGATCAGAGGTCAGGGAAGCAGACCCTACGATGACAGCCTGAGAGCCCTGGGGCTCTTTAGCCTGAAAAAGCGCAGGCTCAGGGGTGATCTGATGGCCACCTACAAGTTTATCAGGGGTGACCACCAGCATCTGGGGGAACGTTTGTTCACCAGAGCGCCCCAAGGGATGACGAGGTCGAATGGTCACAAACTACTTCAAGATCGTTTCAGGCTGGACATAAGGAAGAATTTCTTTACTGTCCGAGCCCCCAAGGTCTGGAACAGCCTGCCACCGGAGGTGGTTCAAGCACCTTCATTGAACACCTTCAAGACGAAACTGGATGCTTATCTTGCTGGGATCCTATGACCCCAGCTGACTTCCTGCCCTTTGGGCAGGGGGCTGGACTCGATGATCTTCCGAGGTCCCTTCCAGCCCTAATGTCTATGAAATCTATGAATTCGATGCTGATTTGTAGAATCAGTGATTTGGCCATAGACACAGCTTTAAATCTTTTTTCAATGTACCTTCAGGTACCAGGCATGGCTCATGAACACTGTGATGGCAGGGTGGATGGAGCATCTCACAGGGGCATGGGGGCGCCTCCCGCATGCTCAGCGGGAGACCTGGAAGTGGGCTGGAAGTACTTCTGGTCTACTTCTGGGTCCGCCACAGAGTGTGTGGGGGCGGGGGGGGAGCCCCCCGCGACCCCATGGCAGACGCAGAAGTGGACCAAAGTGCTTCTGGTCCATTTGTGTGTCCACTGCCAAGCATGCTTGGGACCCCCTGCCCATGTTCCCATGGGACACTCCATCTACCCCAGCATCTCAGCAATCCCGAGCTGCCTGGTACCTTGAGGTATGTAGAAAAAGCATTTAAAGCTGTGTCTATGTCTGAATTATCGAATTGCTCCGAATGTCTCTGAATTGATTCAGAGGGTTTCAATTTGGTTTGGATTCAGAGATTCAGCCACTGAATTGGGCTGAATCTCTGCCCAATTGAATTGGCAACTGAAGCTTTGCACAGCCCTACTGGGCAATGTGGATTTCCCCATTGCTCTCCTGCTGCTGCCATGAGGGTCTTCAGGTCCCTTCCCTCTTTCATCTTTTGCTACCTACCTGAGGATGGGAAAATGCAGCCTTCAGGTTTAAAGGAGCCTGTAGCTGAGAGTTTGGAGGGACTCAGGGACACCACACAATGCAGATATGCTGATGCAGTGCAGCACGGGTTGCCCAATGCACAGCATAGCATGGAGAGGATCCCATGTGACATGGTGTGTCATGGCAAGGGCAGGCACATGGTACAGCATGGGGGCACTGGTGTGGCAGCAAGGGGAGTACCCAATACAGGATGTACCTATGAACTGTGGTATGATGCCCATGTGGCATGTGGCCCAGCCTGCATGGCATGTGGAAGGGGCAGGGTCTTCAGTTCCATCACTATTCCTAATGGCTTTTCTACACCTTTCATTTAATTTTCATTTAATAAAATGGCTAAAGAGAAATGGGATAGTTTCTGCCCTAATGGAGCAGAAGTGGTGTTTTCTGTTTTATTTTCAGCAAGTATGTGCCTCCCTGGAGGGTCTTACTCTACCATAGGGGAAAATACAATGTGAACTGTGAGTAAATGCCAAAAATTGCTGTTACATGGCTACATAAATGCTTTTGGGTGAACATCTACATGTTCACTTTATTGAGGAGCTGACTAATTAGCTCTGCAGTAAAGTGTCACTGTTTATACATGCACGCCTATTTGGGAACAGTAAAAATTAACTCCATTGTAGGACAGTACTGTCCTTGTCAAGCAGAGTAGTTACATGTACCAAAATGCACATGTAGATGATGGTGACTGGGGCTGGCTGCGGTACAAGGGGGCTACAATGCGGGGGCTGCCTGCTGGCATATAAAACCAGTATATACTCATAACAGAAATTTGGCACAAACAGACGTTTAAAAATGGTGGAACTTGGTCTAAGATTTGCCATTCACATCAAAGGGTGAATGTGTGCTCCGCTCACTACCAATCTAAACTACACTGCTTACAGAAAACCACAAAACTTGGATTGATTCCACCTTGGGCTGTTTGAATGTCTGTACCTAGCCTAAATCTCTTTGCAACTACAATTATTACTTATATGGATAGTAATATTAGGGAAGTTTTAACACTTATAAAAAGACAGCGTGAAGTTTGCTGTTCATGCACACGTGACCATTTTTTGGTCATAGTTGGCATATACAACATGTAATTTTCTAGAAATTGTTGAAATTTCTAGAAACATTCAGGTTTGAGTAGCATATAGGAAGTGTGGTAATTATAAGTCTATGGTGGAAAGATTTATTTTTAAAGTGATCATAAAGATAGTAGTTGAAAAATTGCTTTTGATTCTTCATATACTAATTATTGTTGTCTTCTGTGATGTTTGTTCTGCTTTATAAATCAAAAGTAAAGCTACCTATTGTCTCTACTGTATATTAACAACTCCCTCCAGAGAACTGCTGAGACACACTGATCATATGATGAACTTCAGTAACCATTAATTTTCTGGCAGGGTGATGATGGCTACCATTTTGAACTGCGACAAACATACCCAGCAACGGGGCTGCCAACTCAAAAGAAGATTTCTGCGATGGACTTCTATGCCTACAGGATGATGCTGTGAGCTAGAAGTTTCTATCACATGCAAAGATCTCTTCCACCAACTTGCTGTGGACATGCATACCAAAATAGAAGCAGACAGGTTGAGATTCATTTGAATGAACCAATAGAAACTCAGAGTTGAAAACTATGTTCACCTCAGGGATGCCATGAAGAATGGTGGAGATGCTACCAATGTTAGCTAATTGGTCATCTTGCCTTCCAGTTTCATAAGTCGGCCTCACTACATGCATGAGCGTACTCAAGATGCTATAACATATGTGTGAAACTATGGCCGCCCTGATCTCTTCATTACCTTTACCTGTAACCCAGCTTGGGCATCTTCTTTCTGGATGCTTCAGGTGGAACTGGGAAAACTTTTCTCCTCAATCTTCTTTTGGCCAAAATCCAGCAGACAAACAGGATTGCCCTTGCAGTGGCATCATCAGGCATTGCTGCCACATTGTTAACAGGAGGAAGAACAGCTCATTCAGCCTTCAAGTTGCCCTTAAATCTGGCAAGTGTAGAGGCACCAACCTGCAACATTGCCAGGGGTACTGGCAAGGCAAAGGATCTGCTCATTGTCTGGGATAAGTCCACAATGTCTCACAAAGCTGCCTTAGAGGCTCTTGATTGCACCCTCCAAGATCTTCGACATAATGACAAAACAATGGGAGCAGTGACTCTGGTGTTGCCTGGGGATTTTCGACAGACACTGCCAGTCATTCCACATGGAACCAAAGCTGATGAACTGCAGGCCTGCCTCAAAGCTTCATACATTTGGAAAAACATTCAGCGACTCAGCCTCATGACCAACATATGAGTGCATCTAACAGGTGATGCACCTGGTAGAGAGTTTGCTGCAAGCCTGCTCAAACTGGGAAATGGGGTCATGGTATCTGAGAATCAAGATGGAACTATCTTGATGAACAACAATGGAAAAACAGTTGCAACATTTCAAGAACTGAAAGAGGCAGTTTTTCCAAATGTTGCACATCACTTTCATGACCACAAGTGGCTATGCCAAAGAGCCATCCTGGTACCAAAAAATGATGCAGTCAATACCATAAACAAAAACCTTCTTTCTCATTTGCCTGGCACTGTGAAAAAATACAGGTCAGTGGACACTGTCCCAGACTCCAATGAGACAGTCAACTACCCAACAGAATTTCTCAACTCTCTCGAACCACCAGGTGTGCCTTCACACAATCTGGAGCTCAAGATTGGTGCACCCATCATTCTTCTCAGGAATCTGGACCCACCAGCACACAAACACATACATATATGTGTGTGTGTATGTGTGTATATATATATATATGTGTGTGTGTGTGTGTATGTGTGTATATGTATATGTGTATATGTATAGACACAGATACACACGCACAGAGATACACACACTTACACACATATATACACACACACATATATGTGTGTACATATATATGATGCACACACACATATATAATATACACATATATACGTGTGTGTATATATACAGATATATACACACACATACATATACACATATATGTGACAGCTGAAAAGTATGTCTGTGTGATAAAGATGCTTGCTGAAGGCTCTATGAAGATTAGACTAAGTGTTTTTCTGTATTTGTTTAGATAATAAGCTGTATGTTGTTGCTAAAAGCCTAATTAAAGTTTAAGATGTAGTGAGGCCTTGTATAAAGTAAGGCCTAGTAAATTTAGCAAAGCCTAGAAATAGTAAGGGCCTCTGGTGCAGTTAAAATTACCTTTTCAAAAGAATGCAAGGCTTGTACTGCTATTGGTCAGTCTAAGGACAGTTGAAGTAAAAGGAATCTGAGTGGTTGTACGTTATCAGAACCATTCAGAAGCTATAAATTATCTGAAATATCTGGAAACCATTCTGAAGGAAGATACAGCTCTGTGAAAAGAATTAGTTAGCTGTTGCCTGGATCAGTGGGCCTGTGGACCTCAAGGAGCCCAAGAACTGCATTCCAGGGTCCTTCCCAGTACCTCTTGGACAGCGCTGATCAGGGACACCTGACTTCACTGAACTTTATGGAAAGAGAAACTTGCTCTGTATCAGGCATCAGAGGGGACTGCCGATAAGTTGCCGACGTGGATTTCTTTTGTCTGTCATTGTTTGTCTTGTTATTATGCGTAGTTGTGTTTTTGTTAAGTCAATAAACCTTTCTTACCTTTCTACCCCTGACCATACTCTCAATTCTGAACCCTCCGCAGGTGTCTGGGACACATATACATATATATATACGTTATCAGAACATATGTGTGTGTATGTGTGTATACATACATATACATACATATATATGCACCTACATATATACATATACATATGTATACACACACACACACACACATATATATATATAGAGAGAGAGATATATCTCTATATATCTCTATATATCTATATCTATATATCTATTAGGGCTGTGAGAAATTTCACTGGCTGTTTTGTTTTGACCTTGTTTCAACTCATTTTGAGCTTGAAACAGCAAAATCAAAATGAAACAAAGGACTTCAAGTGAGGCTAGTTGAAATGTTTTGGAAGTTTGGAAACACTTTGAGTTTCAAAGCAGCCAGGTGGTGGGAGACAGGGGAGAACCAGAGCTGCTCTCCCAGCAGCTCTGCAGTCCCACGTGGCTCAGCCAGGTGGGAAGCACAGCCCTGGCTCTCTCTGCCTCCCATGCCCGGGTTGCAGGAAGCCGATCACAGTGCAGAGGAAGGGAACTGAGCCTGGGCTCAGTTCCTCTCCACAGTGCTGTGATCGGGCTGGGGAAGGCAAGTGAGCCTGATTGCTCAGTTCCCCTCCACAGCCCTATGATCAGACTGGGGAAGGAAACTCAGCCCAGCTGAGCTGAGTTCCCTCCCTAGCGCTACATTCAGGCTGGGGAAGCGAAGCTGGGCTGAATTCCTTTCCCCAGCCTGATCATAGCACTGGAGAGGGGAACTTAGCCCAACTAGGCTGAGTTTGTTTTGTCAGCCCAATCGTAGCACTGGGGAAGGGAACTCAGCTCAGCTGGGCTGAGTTCCTTTCCCCAGCCTGATCACTTCCTTCCACACAGCTGATGCAGGCAGGCAGGCTCCAGGGGAAAAAATAAGATCAGGCTCGCCAGTTTTTTAAAATTTTTCTTCGGTGGAGCTTGACTTCCTGGGCTGCTGCCAGGCTGCCAGCACAGGCCGCCTGCACAGTCCTTGAGCCACATGGAGCCCAGTGCTTTGCTCCATGACTGTAGGTCAGCAAACTAAAACTCCTCAGAGGTGTTTTAGTTTGCTATGTCACAAAATCATTTAAGGCTCATTATGCTGCCGACTGTCTTACAGCGGCTGAAATTATGTGCAAACACCATGATGTGTGCAAACACTATGACGCGTGCAAACACCAACACCATTAAAGCAGTCCAAAAAACATTTAACCCACTTTAAGTGTGAACCACACCTGCCCCTCATTTTGTCTACACATGCCCCTATATTTCTGATGCATATACATGTTAATTAACATGGTTTAAATTGCCTAGTTCAGACCTCCCTAGTCTGCATTAACTTCAATCCAAATTCAATAAGGATTAGTTCATTCAGACTGAAGCCCAGTTTTATTTGGACTGCAGACATCCATACGTATATAGTGATGGCTGTAGTCTGGATTAAATCTAGAAAAACATAACATCTATAAATGGCCAGCAATGTTAAAATTTTGAGTCTGAAAGATCAGGTCCCATATAAATGTCTTACAATTTGTCTGCTCTGAGATCAATTGCAATTCAAAGAACATGCTTGTGCAGGCCTAGCAGGGAAATGATGATGAGGGGGAACCAGCCTGGGTTTGTCACAGGTAGGTCCTGCCTGACAAACCTTGTAGCCTTCTATGACCAGGTCTCACACTACCTGGACATGGGAGCCAAGGCTGATGTCATCTTCCTGGACTTTAGGAAGGCCTTCGACACAGTTTCACACCCTATCCTCATTGGAAAGCTAGCAGACTGTGGAGTGGACACCTACACGGTCAGGCGGGTGGCCAACTGGCTTAGGGACTGCACCCAGAGAGTGGTGGTGGATGGTTCCTTCTCAGCCTGGAGGGAGGTGGGCAGTGGGGTCCCGTAGGTTTTGGTCCTCGGACCAATATTATTCAATATCTTCATCAGCAATTTGGACAAGAGCGTGGAGAGCACCCTCTCCAAGTTCGCCGATGATACCAAGTTATGGGGCGAAGTTAGTACACCAGAGGGCAGGGAGCAGATTCAGGCCGACCTGGACAGGTTGGATCAATGGGCAGAGAGAAATAGGATGCAATTTAATAAAGATAAATGTAAGGTACTCCACCTGGGAAGGAGGAA